>NC_056749.1:368028238-368248238 GCF_019279795.1 Protopterus annectens
AAGTAAGAGACAGGGAAAGTGTAAACATTGTGTCAACAAGTCTTAGTAAATGCTTACCAGAGTAAGGCACACGCATACTTAGTTAAATGTCAGTGTCATCTAAAGTCTGAACTCAGCATTTTGGGCACAGCAGGCTAACTTTTCTGATGAACGAGTTGATAAAAAAAAGTCTCAGATCCATCTCTTCTCCTGAGCCCAGACCTTCTTTTCCAATTGGTTTATGATACGACCGGCACTAGCTCTTCAGAAGTTTTCTTTCTATTTTTTCTTTCCGTCAGCTGTTTAATGATTGATGTATATCCTGAAAAGGAGGACTTGCTTTTTTACTTCATCTTGTTTTATTTACTAAGATTAATGGCTTTTCCCTTTCACTCCAACTACTGACACAGTTCCACCTCCCAGTCCCTGTTTTAGTAACTCTCAAGATACTCCTCCCTTCTACAAAAAAATAAACTTACACACGATTTTCCATTATACTGCAACGATGACCTGATTACTTTTGATTGGATGCATCTAGGTCACAGGGCCCATTATTTTAGAGGTTATGGGTGTTACAATGTATTTTAACAGGGGAGAGGATGTATTTTTTAGTACTATTAAATTTCCAAATGGGTGTCTTTTAGTTCACTCTTAGTTTTGTTAAAATGGAGACATCATCATCAGGATGGGTAAAACTGAGGAGCTAACCTGCTTTGTGTGCCTAGAGCTGTTTGATCATCCTGTGATCCTGGAGTGTGGGCATAACTTTTGCAAATCTTGTATCAATATAGTGCTTGAGCTGGAAAGTGATGCCTCCTGCCCTCAGTGTTGAGCAAAACTGCTGACAAAAAGATACATGGTCAACAGGACATTAGCCAACATGATAAAAGAAGTAACTAACAACAGTGCCAATTTGTGCCAACATATGTGGGCAGCTTAGCATAACCAGCTGTTGCTCTGTTTAACTGCTAGCAAGAAGTAATTGGTTTGCTGCTGCAAAACTGAGGCAGGAGATGGTGGTCTTGGTTAAGCAATGTAAGGGAGCTCAAGTCCTACCTGGGAAATCTGACATAGTAAAACTATTTATGAGGCTCAAATTCTGTCCAAAGATACACATGACAAGAAGACCTGTGAAGCTGCCAGCTGAAAAAAGTCCTACATAACGCTCAAGAACATAAATGTTTCTTACTGTGTTTTCTGTAAAATGCATTGTGTGGCTGTTAACAGTGTGTGTTATTACATGCCAGTGAGGAAAGTGATGGCTTTGCTCCCTCCTCTTCAGTATCCTTTCTTATTCTCTCTGCTGCAGAAGGCATTGTAGCTTTCATAAGTATTGTACTAACAGCAGCCCAGTGTTCTGTTACAGTACTGCATGCTTTTCAGAAAACATGATAGGTACTATGAGTGAGGTAGCTTTGTTTTCCCGTTACTGCATAATCTTATAGGCCAATGCAACGAAAATTACTGTGTGTCTGTGTTTAAAGGTTACACAGACTGCTGATACTTAAAACTGGAAGAATTCAAAGTTTCAAAACACCAAATGCTTGTCCACTGTTTAAAGTCAGTTTGTCATTAATTCATTTTAAACACCCTTCCTACGGGTGACTATCTACTTTGAAAAGTGATAACCAATCACACAGGCATCTTCTAGAGTTGCCACCTTTTCAAATGCCCAAAGTGGGACATTTTTGGTACAAATGGCAGTTTTTGCAGGCCGAAACATACCCACGGCCAGTACAAAGGACAGAACTTCACTTTTTTTTGCCTAAATAAAAGCTTATTCTTGTAGTATTTTAGTTGCTTATTCCATTTCTTATATCATTTAGGTGTTTCAGATACAGAATAACTGTTTTATGCAACTATTACATAAAATATAGGAAATAATTTTGTCCTAAAATCTCAGGACATTTGCCATTTTTACAATTTTTTTGCAGGACACAACTGCCCAAAGAGGGACTGTTCCTTGCAAAGTGGGACCGGTGGTAACCCTAGCATCTTCTGATGTCATATGCAGACTAGGATGGGATTGGCTGTGGCTCTCGCGCACTTTCAACTCGAACCGAAGTTTGTTTTGATATACAAGTTGTAGGATGGAGTGGCTACTACTGCTCTGGTCTGGATCTGCATGCATATAGTTCTGCTGCTGTTAAGAAAGGGGTACTAGATTGTTGGATTAAGGTATAGCCCTAAGAGAATGACTTTGCTACCTGCTTTAAGGGATAGTCCATTTTCACTGGTTGCCGAGTGCCAACTGCTCAGCAGCTGCTGGGCAGCTTAAAGTGTCTAGGCTTCCTTTTAGTGTGGAAAGAGTGAATATCAAACTTTTTTCATGGGGATGGTCCTGGTGCAATTACGACGAGGCTTCTGCACATTTTTCAGGTATCAGGGGAGACTCTTGAGTCCAGTAGGGGCACCCAGTGCTTTTCTCTCCTCTGGAATGAAAGACATGCCTGTTGAAGAGGCAGCACTACATTCCCTATAAGTTAAGTACAGACAATAAATGGCTATAGAGAAGGCAGGACTACATTCCCTATAAGTTAAGCACAGATGATAACATTGTTATAGAGCAGAATGACTACATTTCCTATAAGTTAAGCACAGATGATAACATTGTTATAGAGCAGAATGACTACATTCCCTATAAGTTAAGCACAGACAATAACATGGCCATAGAGGAGGCAGGACTTCATTCTTTACAAGTTAAGAGTGCAGGATAAGGCTGTGAACTGCTAGCAGTTCTGAGTTTGATTTCCTTGTTGTGTGTTTGCATACTGTCCAACTCTCAGCAACTCATTTAAACAGACGAGATATGCAGGGTTGCTCCTGTAAAGATGTTTTTGTGCTTTCTGAATTTACCTGGCTACCTCATACTGCATTTTATAAGACTGGCCACCTGTGGCTTTTTTAAATGTTTCTCTTTCATGTATTTAATGTTTACATTTCAGCTATATTTACATTTCTAGAAAATCTTTGCCTTTATAATACTACTGTTTCCTAAAAAAGAAGAACTATAAAGTGTTGACAAAGTTACTTCTGACCTTACAATATGAATGCTTTCATGTGGTATTTGGAATGAATGCTTTGGCGTGTTACAAACATGCAAACAGAAATGGTGATTTAGTAGTATCAGTCCATGCAGAACAGTACTTACAACCAAGTACTGACATGTGACAGCTCATTATTAATTAGAAAGAAAAGTCCATTAGGATTCAAATTAAAGTGCCTGTCTCCTTTGGCCATGCTAATCTGTACTGACTCTATACCTTCACAGTAATCAGAAAAAGCTTTAACCAACATGTTCTCACTAAAAATTATTTTGAACTCAGCATTTAATAATCTAATTTGTCTGTTAAGAAGGTCATAAAACACATTTGAATCTTTATCAGCAACATTATGTTCTTCTTTTCTGCAGTCTCTTCCCCTAATATTCTTAAACTGAGATAATGTTTTATTGTAGGGCAGTGATGGTGAACCTTTTGGGCTAGGTGTGTCAAAAATTAAGATGATGCCTATAACTTGACTCTTGCTGGTGTGTCACCCCCCCCCCCAAACAAAAATAAATAAAAAAAATAAATAAAAATAAAACAGCATAGCTCTCAATACATCAGGGATATATCTCAACAGAATCCGGGACAAATCTAGAAATAAGAGACATGGACCATTTTAAACTAATAGTACTAATCATTTGAGACACTTTGAAACACTGACAAAAACATGAAAGTGAATTAATACACATTTTCTGAAGTAAACTAAGTCTATAAATATAATTATTGTAATTAAGTGTAAAAAATTGCCAGTTTTAGGAGGGATTTGGAAGTACAGCTGAGGGGAATGAAAACAGCACATGCTTAGAAATACAGGCTGCTTGTCCATTACAGAAGTGTAACCATCAAGAGAAAACAAAGTCAGCACTGCCCTTTGCAGACTCTATTGAGGCAGTATACCAAAGCAGTCTTTGAGGTTAATAACTTCCTTATCTCTGCAGTAGTGTTCAACTGGCTCCTGGCACAATAATGCACTTCACATGAGTAATGAATGCAAGAGCAGTTTCCTTGGTAACTTGAGTGTTGAATGCTGGTGTGTCACCTTTGACATGCGTGTCATAGGTTCGCCATCACTGTTGTAGAGTGTTCTGAAGTTCCCAGTTCCTCCATAAATTCTTTCAAACTTAGAAACCCCACTGTTTGATTTAGCTATCAAATGGTCTTAATTTCTCATCAGTTTAGCCAGCATGCCTATCTTCCTCTGTCATTCATTCATTTCCTGTTTCATTTGGTATCATCAACTGTTAGTATTGTTCCCACTGCCGACTGTACAGCATTCATCTTTTTTGTAACATCTTCATATGATCTATCACAGTTTTTTCTTGTTTACTCAGCTCATTTAGCTGGTATATTAAACCAAAGTCCCAGTAAATGAAGTTTTTAGACTTTGTGTAGAAGCCACGAGGCCTGAACTAAATTGCTTTGGACAAACATAACAATACATTTCATTTGTTACACAAATCAGGTCACTATATGATCCATTTATCCACTTTCACAGTTTCTAGGTGTGAATTAGTTGGTAGTTGTGCTGTTTTAAATGCAAAAGCTATCCGCTGAATATGGTTTTATGCAGTTTCAATAGGTTTTTGAAAAACTGAATGCCTTGCGAAAGATTTTGAAACTACTCAGATATAGTTTGATTTCTTTTTAATGACAGTTCAATTTTTTTCTTTTTGTTAATTTTAGTTTCACTGTGTGAGTCATTAGAATTTGTTGGGTTTATAAGTTAGTTCTTTTTTGTTTCATCTATCTTAGTTTACATTGTCAGAATCTACTCTGTTTTGCCAGTAATGCCATTTTGACCAGATGGTTTATAATTGGCATTTTTTGTTATGTATTATTTATTCTTCATTACTTTATTTCATTTTGTTTCCTGAGGGGCTGATTTTGGGCTGTGCTGATATTCAGGGAGTTTTGCAGGTATTAGTGTACATGATTAAGACTGTGAGCTGTTAACAAGCTTTTTCCTGAGTCCATTGTTTTATTCTCTCATCCTCCATTCGCCTAGTGTATGCTGCCGAGTGATTCAGTGAACCAGACAGCAATGCCAGGCTGAGTCTGAAAAAAGGTCCAGGACAATTGAAGCTCTACCCAAGAAAATTGTAAGCAAGTACACAAATAAATAAAATAGTTTGTGCATTTTTTTTTTTACTTTTTTATGCTGATGTCAATGGAAGATGTGGTTTATGTTTTGTATTATTTTTTATTTGCTTTTTTACACTCATTTTCCACATCCGCGGTGGTGGTGCTGCGGTAGCATTGTCACCTCACAGCAAGACATTGTCCCGTTCGATTCTCAGCTACAGCGTCTTCTGTGGAGACATGAGTGAATGGGCGTACCTTCGTTGAAGGTTGTGCATTAGGGCTGGCAACTCAGCATGTAAAAATCAACTGCCAATCATTAGCAGACTGGAGGTCCGCTGTGGTGACCCCTAACCGGGAAAAGCCGAAAGACACAACAACTTAAACTTTATCCGCGGTGGTGGTGCTGCGGTAGCATTGTTGCCTCACAGGAAGACGCTGACCGGTTTGGCTATCAGCTAGAGCATCTTCTGTGTGGAGACATGCGTGAATGGGCGTACCTTCATTGAAGGTTGTGTGTTAGGGCTGGCAACTCAGCACGTAAAAATCAACTGCCAATCATTAGCGGACCAGAGTTCCGCTGTGGCAACCCCTAACCAGGAAAAGCCGAAAGACACAACAACAACACAACATTTTCCACATATATATTTTAGGTTGGATATATTTTATTTGGGCTAGGATGTTTTGATGATATGTGGGGAGCTGTGTTTTGTGTGCAATGTGTGAAGATTTACTTTAGTTTTTAGTGGGTACTGCAAATATTTTACATTTAGGGGATTCTTAGTATAAGTTGCAGTGCTGCAAGGTTGATAATAAATGTCCTATAATATACAAATGATAGAAATAAATGTTCGCCAACATGGAAAGGATGGTGATAAACAAAATTTATCTTCACAGTAGACAAGATTAATGGTTTTATCATGTCTGTTTGTTAGGATGAATATAAATGTGCGCGTGCCTGTATGTGTGTGTGTGTGTATATATATATATATATATATATATATATATATATATATATATATATATATACACATAAAAGAGAGAGAAAGAGAGAGAATTTATATTATACTGAAGTGGGTAAGATGATTAGAACTCCTGAATGTCATCATGTTTATGAAATTGACAATCTCAGGGATTGGGGAATATGCTGCTTCCTGGGGATTCTGTTATTTCAGAGTTAGTATACATAACTACTAAAGGGTGTGAGGGAAGCAGCCCTCCCCACATAGGGGCAGATGTTCTTGACTCCCCCCTGCAAAAGCAATATTTTTGCTGGGGTTTTTTTTGTAGTTTTTGTTGCATGCTGCAAGGGTGTTCCTCATACATATGTACTGACTTTTCAATATTTGTATTGCCAATAATTTTTGCTGACATTTGGATATGTAGATCAAAGTATAGTCAGATACATAAACATATAAATGCATGCACACAGACGTCTTTTCATAAAACATTTTATGATTTCAGTCTATTGACCTAGACAGTATAATTATTGCACCTCCCACCTTTCCCGTTCAGCTGCCCCATACATTAGATGGTCTGTCACCACTTTTTCACCCTACAGTTTATGGAATCACCAGAATGGTACTGTGACTTATTGGGTTTAATGATATCTTTCTGCCCTCTTCAGCAATATTTTTATCCACCACATCCCTTCATGTAACTTTAGAATTACTTAAACGTTGTCACCATTATAACATTTTTATTCCTTTGTAACATCTTTATTTTTATACCTTTTGTACTGTGATGCATGCCATTTCTTACTTTATGAATAAAGACATGCACATGTTTGTTAAAACAGAATTGTTTATACATCCTGCTCTTATAAAAAAAATGTTGACTTGGAGACACGGAATAATTCTTAGCATTAGAAAACTACAGGATCATTTGGAAAAGTTATATCTGCAATCTGGAATACCTTAAACGATCAGAATTATAAATAGTAATAAAAGGCTATAATAATAATAAACACATTAAACAACAAAAGTTCTTAATCATAATAAGTATATATAACTATGTCTTTCTGCAATTATGCAGAAGTTGATATGCTAAATCAAAACTTGCTGAAATTTAATTGCTATTAATGAAAAATACAAAATTATGAAGTTACTATAAAGATGGACCTGCAAACCCTGCATGTACGTACGGTTTATTAGAATTCAGACAATATGTTGACAAACACAACTACTGCTCTGACTAAAATAGGCAATAGCAGGTTCATAGGCAAGTATTAAGCTAGCTGACTTGGTGGGGCATTCTAAGCTTAGCCAGTTTCCCATTTTGTAGTTGAATTAACCTATCCCATTTTGTTAGAGACTGACCTTACCCATCCCATGTGCGATGACAATAACTGAAATCATACCATAGATAATTTGAGAGGACCCATGCATGGGATAATGCATTTAGGTCTATAGACACACACACACACACACACACACACACACACACACACATTATAGGATTATCATCATGACTATATCCAAAGCACCACAATTGTTTGCAGTGCATGCTATTGTGATTAATTTATTGATAAATGCATTTTGAGACTTAGAGAAAATGAATTAACCTCAAACAATTTATCATGGACTAGTGGCAGAAAAATCTGTCTGTAAAATGTAAACATACACATTACTATATTACTAGCACTTTGTTTCTGCTGACTGCATTAGTTAACTTGTTTCAGTAGTCACAATAACAGCTAAATGGAAATCAAGAAAAATATAGTGGGCCCAATTCCAAAAGATTTGCTTTTAGTGTAACTGACCACTTACACTAAGGACAGGTCTTTTGGAATCTGGATCCCATTGTAAGCCTGTTTATAGACAGGCCTTACACCGAACTAAGTCACTTACACTGATGGCAAGTCTTTCAGAATCAGGCAGACTTACACTGACAGCACTCTTTTGGAAGCTGGCCGATTGTCTTCCCACTGTTTAGAATGTATGCATATGTACAATACATCTTTTGAATCAATACCTGAAAGTATAAATATATAGTCTGTACTTGTTTTTCAGATATTGACCAAACGTATTTTCTTACAAATTACTGTGGGCTTAGACCTCATGATGGTTACCGACAACATCTAGTTCTTAATGTATTTTCAGTTTCATTTACGCAACATCTCCTGTACCAGGCAATGTGGTTCATTTAGACCAGTTTTAACATAGCAGAGCTAGGAATGACTGCAATCAGTTGAAATGGCTGGCTAAATCTACAGAGTGCTGTGTCTATAAAATTCTTCAATTCAGAGCTACATGGGGAAAAGGGAATAAAATGACATATGTAGTAGAAGTGATAGTAATGTACTTTGCAATTATCAAATATAAATTATGCAAACAAATTTAATTAATAAATGAAGTTTTTTGCAGTTAGAATTTGAAGGAAAAATAACAGACAGCAGTAGAAAGTGATATTTTGAACCTAATAAAGTCACCTCGAGGAACAGCCAAGAATTATAACAATTTATAAAATATGCCTTTTTAATATTTATCATACATCCATCAAAGGTTCATAGATTCATAGGTATATATTAGGGTAATGACCACTGGGGCCTTTATAAGCCTAGCCATGCAATCCATCTCAATCTTGTCACTACGTATCATGGATATTTAGTAGGAAGGGTTATGTTAGTTGTAAAGTTTCAATAGGTTATGTGGGGGGAAGGGAGTATGTTAGTTTGGGTATTACTGTCTCTCTCTGTCCGTCACAGATGTGGGGGTCAGAGACATAGGTAACAGGCAGGGGGTGAATTTCCAATTTCCCATCCATTGGTCAATGTTATGCTTTAATAGAGTTAGGGATAAATTCTGCTTCACATGAATTGGGAGCTTGTTCCAGAGCATGGGAATCCTCAGAGACTCAGTCCATGTTGATAGTTTTTCTCTTTAAATTTTGGTGTAAAAAAACAGCTTTTAAAAAAAAGACAACTAAATGGATTTATGATGCAAAGCAAATTTAACTGTCAGCAACTCTACAATTTACCTTTTGACACATGTTCATAGCTTCTTTTAATTTTTTATTTATTTTACTTCGTAAACATGAATATATTGACAATGTAAAATGCTTTAAAACTGAGACATTTTCATACAACAGAGATGCAGTTCCTATTCACATTATAAGTGGTCCTGAAGGAAAGGATAAAGACTAGGGAAGCTTGTTTCTTAATGTATGTATGCCATTTTTCTTTTTCCTATGGAGACACATGCTGTATATAAAAAGAAAATTAAAAAACACACACACACAGATAAGGCAAAAACAAGGAATTAGATATGGTGCACAATTAAATAATATAGCTGAAAACAGTTTAGTGTTTAAAATAAGCTATTGTTTACCAGTAAGACAGAGTTTGGAAATCCCTTGTTTTCTTCAAAACTGAGTTTAAAAAGGAAACTCATTAATTTCTTAATTCCTACTGCTTGCATCTATTTTATTCCCTTATGACAGTAACAAGCATTATGTGTGGTTCATTGCAACTAAAATAACATACTGACATAATCCGACCTACTAGAACACTGTAAGGGTACAGAAACATACCAGTAAAATTTTATCATATTGCATGATGTTGAAGGAGTATCTGGTCAAATGTAGCCAATGGACCACTTTATAACTCTGGGTTTTAACTCACATTGTATTAAATGAAGACAGAAGATCCATATATTTGTCTGCTATTTAAATGTTTGCATTTAAAACCTTTGAATACTGGCATTTTACATTTGTTGAAAGACTGTAATAAAGTTAAAATATAATTAAAAATAAAAATTTTGAAATGGCACAGTGCTATAAGAATGATAATATAGTAAGCCCCAACAGTTCAAACAAATAGACGTAAAACAGTAATCTTGGAAGAAAATATGTCTATTACAATAAAGTTAAAATATAAATCGAAAATCAAAATTTGCAAATGACACAGTACTATAAGAATCATAATGTAGTGAGCCCCAACAGTTCAAACAGAGATGTAAAACAGCAATCTTGAAAGATAATTTGTCTAGTATTTGGGACTCACACATTGGTCTTTAATTTAAACTTGTAAGGGATAGCAGCAGCGCAGATACATAAAGAGAGAATAATCTGTGTCAAACGGATATATGCCATAAAAAACCCTCATACAAGTGAAGAAGAAGCTGAACAACTATGGACTAAGGAGTGAAAGTGAATCATTATTTGAAACATTGTGCAAGGCAGGAATTTTATTGCTTGTGATTGCAACTATAGTATCTTTTTATACATGTGTATGATTTGGTCATGTGCTTACTGCACTGCTGACTCTATTATTTATGTATGTATGAATGCATCTTTGTTGGTCAAGAGGAATGGTCTATCTGGGCAAAGCCAGTTTCAGGGGAGGCCAACAGAGAAAAGCTACCCACCACAGCAGGTTATACAACAAGAGTAGTGAAATACATAATGCCAAAATAACTGCACATTCACATGGGAAATGAATTACTAGGATTATACTATATATAGATAAAAACATTTGAATTGTCATCCTAATTAAACACATACATCAAAATAATAAGGAATGGATGTGTACTATATTAATGGGCAAGTAGTATTACTTGAAGAGGGTAAAACATGAAATAAGTCAAAATCATCATATATTTTTAAACTGCACATGCATACAGAGGACGGCCATAATATAGTGGTAAAGATTTATGAATGTAAATTGTACATTAGAAGGTAACTGTACTTGTTAACTGCACGTATTAATAACCATTTGAGATGGGGCTTGGACTAATAAGAATACCTGAGCACTATAAGCAGCTCGGCAAGACAAATGACCACTTCAGTTATAAAAGGTGTACAGATGATTATAATGATGCAGGCTTAGTAGACGATTACTGGGTTTTCACTGAGCTATGTTTTTAGTAATATGATCTTTAAATTTTTGGTTGGGGGAGTCAAAAATTGCATCAAACAATTTGAATGTTGTAGAAATTATCTCAAATTTTTGGAACTAGAAAAGGTGTCAGAAAGTTGGGTGAGGCTAGGAGAGAACAACATAGCTTTGGACATTTTTGTGTTTAGGCACAAGCTTGAGTTTTTTATGTAGATTTCAGTATTTGTAAAATCCACTATAAGACTCAATGTGATTTATTGGAGGAACTTCATAGAGTAGTATAGGGTGGCAGTGTCAACACATTGAATAACAGAAATAGAACAGCAGATTGATGACACTTGGATAACAAACAATGTAGACATAGGATACTACTAGAATTATAGAGAGCTAAGGGCTTACTCTCAGATTTCTGGCACCTGCTAGAAAATATTAAACTGAAATAATAAGGTGCATAAAATTCTGAGTACCCCCTTAAATTAATCTGAAATGTGAACAAGCAGTATTAGAGATGTATCTGTAATTTCTAAACATGTAAATATATGGAAAAGAAAATGTTTAAAATGACATATAATTGCATTTGTCACTGTGAAAAGGTAGTACAGTTTGATAGTAATGCTAAATCTTACTCTGCCAATGGCTGCAATGTTGGAAAGTTTACTGCTTAAAATACTGCCAAGGTTACAAGAAGATAATGCCTTATTTGGACAATAGCTTACTGGGACTCTTCCCCTCTACAGTTAGAGTATGTAACTGTGGAAACTAGAAGGCACCTCATAACTTCAAAATATAGTCACATGTAATCCTGATTGGTGGCATAAACAGAGGGGCAAATTGTTGATTTAAAAAGTCACTAGAATTACTGCCATGCCTGCTGCATTCCTTTATATCTTATTCATGTCCTGGTTCAAGTTAGAGGCACTGTGAAAAAAGAAACAGAGATAAGGTCCTTTAAATGTCTCAGGTTTAGTAAATTCAGTTACTGGCTAGTAAGTATACTGCTTGAAAGCCAAAGGCTAAACTTAAGAGAGTCTGAAAGAAAATCAACTAGAAAAGGTATAGAGAAAACACAGACTGGGATGAATCCTTCAGCTATTCAGCAAAAAGTGGTTTAAACCGCTGGTTTGGTACAAGACATGGCTTCCCGTAATCTAACAGAAAAATAAATAAAATGAGCTGATTAATATAAATGAAACATTGAAAGAGTATATTGACTTAGATAACAAAAGGCTGGAAAAAATGGAGGTATTCAGATGAACTGATAAAGCTGCAAAATCAGAGGTCGATATGATGAAAAGGCTGGCTGAGTATGAGACTGTTCCAGAAGAGCTGTTTCAAAGAATGGTGGAGCTAGAGGACAGAATATGCAGAGAAAACCTGAAATTTTCTGCCATTCCAGGAAACTGGAAGGAACACAAACTATTAATTAAATAAAAGCACAAATAAGCAATTGAACTAGTATTCCACAGCAGGATTTGTTAATTGAAAGGGTGCATTGTGTGTATGCTCCAAACCTTATCATGAGAAAGCAGCCAAGACCTGTATTAGTGATGTTGCAATCATATCAGCAGAAAGAGTTGATCCTGACAAAACTGCAGCAGACGAGCAAAGTATTAAAACTTGAGACAGTAGAGGGTTTATGTAAAATGATTATTCACTGTGTACCAGGCAAAAGAGAAGCAAATTTCTTCTTTTCTGCTTTTATGAAAAATCAAGATCATACCTGGAAACACTGGCTAAAAATGAAATCTACTGTATTACTCCAAAAATATAAAAAACTTACAAATCTCACAAAAAAGCATATTGACAATGACAAGAAAAAATTCTACCATGAAACCCAATTCACCCACAACTCTAACCCAAAAAAATTCGGGTCCACTATTAACAAGATCCTGCACCCTGGAAGACTCACCACCCAAACCCCTATCCAAACAATTCTCCTCAAAAAAAACAACACCCTTTTTAACTCTTATTTCATTGATTCTATTCACAAACTAGTTAACACAGACCAAAGTAAAAAATCTTCCACCCACCTCTCCTAACCTACCAATGCAACTCCTTTTTCTATAAACCCTGTGCTCACTGATTACATAAAATCTCTTCTACATAAACTAAAACCATGCTCCCCCTCTGCAGACAACCTCCATCTCCTCTTTCTTAAACACGCAGCTCAATTGATAGCATACCCTGTCTCTATACTCGTACATAAGTCAAGAATCTACTGTCCCTGACATTTGGAAATCTTTCTACACCATAGCATTACACAAAGGAGGTAACTCTACAGATCCATTAAATTATAAACCTACAGCCACTCTTCTCACCACTCTCTAAAATTCTTGAAAAACGCATTCACAATCAGTTTCTTAACTATCTAATTGACAAAAAATTTCTGACCCCTATGCAACATGGCTTTAGGCCAAACCATAGCACATCCACCACCCTTCTTTCTTTCACACACACTCTCACAGAGGCCAGAGACAAAAACCTTCTGGTGTCATGTCTTTTCCTTGACCTCTCAAAAGCTTATGATACCATCTCACACTCTAAACTACTAACTAAACTAGGCTGACCTCAAACTCTCCTCCTCTGCTATTCTCTCATTCTCTAAGTACCTTTCCAACAGGCTACAATCAGGCAGATGGCTTTCTACCTGCTCCCCTTCCTTACCTATTCAGACTGGTGTTCCTTAGGGCTCTATTCTAGGACCTCTTCTTTTTAACATCTTCACCAAGAACCTACACTTTTCCTGCACCACATCCTCCCTGATTCAATACCCAGATGACTCTACCCTTATCTCCTGCTCAAATGACATCTCTCACCTCCATTCTATTACTCAAAACAGATTTCACAAGGTCAAACAATAGCTAAATGATAACCAGCTCATCCTAAATCCGCCCCCCAAAAAAAACAAATCCCTCCTTTTCTTCCCCAGATTACTCTTCCACCATAAAAGCATCTTTACTATCTCATCACATGACAACATCCTTATTAAAGCTAATTCCCACATAAAACTTCTGGGTGTTTTAATTGATGACTAATTAAAATTTGACCTCCATTTGCAACACTGTATTAAAAAGACAAATAAAAAAATGGGTTTACTCTATAGAAACAAAAAATACCTAGCCTCCGACTCCAAACCTGCTCTAGCACAGGCTTTCTTCCTACTATGTCTTTTGTATGCCTCCCCTATATTCACATTTCTACAATCTACCTTAGAAACCAAACTGGAACAAACATAACAACACAGCTCGCTTAGCTAGATATTGACCTTACAAATCCCATCACCGCCTTGCTTTAAAACAGCTTCAATGACTTGAGTTTCCCCAACTTCTCCTTTCACAGCTTCAACTCACTCATACCTTACTATACAACCCCTCAGCCTGTCTATCCCTCTCTTCTGTCATATCCATCTACACCCCCCTCGAACTCTATGTAGCTCTGATCAACACATTCTTAATATTTATAAAACCCCAAAACATTGGAAAACATCTTTATAAAAGCACAGTGTCCCAAGCCTGGAACAACTTCCCACCAAAATATTCAAAACATTAATTGCACTAACTGCTTCAGAACTGAGTAGTGGTTGCTAAGAGGGGAGGCTCACTGTGAGACATGTAACTATGCATTAGCAGGAAATCCTATGCAAATGAGGGGAATGATAGTGAATCCCAGTTTTCCAGAGCATGCTAGTCAGGTCTAAACAGTGTAAGAGCAGGAATAGCTTGGTGCAAGCCTAGGAGTTACCTGACATCATAGGGGTGTGTGTCAGGCATACTGTGGATTGAAGCCCTGTGGCTCAGGTTTGCTTCTAGCTAAGCACAGCTAAGCAAGGGGGTATGTCTGAGTCTGCCTAGCACTCTTTACATTGCCTAAGTGGGTGTGCGTACCACGTACCAGGTTTTAAAGGTTTAAAAAAAAGTTAAACCAGGAAATAGCAGCTCTGTGCACATTTGAGCACTGTGTTTGTGCACATGCCCCTGGGCTTAAACAGGAAGGCAATGGGAAGGGAAAACAGCAGTAGGAAGATAATCTAGGAGAACTAGCATAGCTGGCAGGTGAAATGTATCAGAATCAGCCAATTACACAGGCAGCAGACCAGCCCAGCCCAGAACACTACTATAAACTATGCAAACACCTTCCCCTCTGGTTTTTCTCATACTCTACACTACCGGTGTATACAAGTGGGGAACTCAACAATCAAAACAACAAAATTATAGGGGCTGCAATAGCTATCATACAACAACTTGTGGAAGAGGCTGAGGATGGTGAGGATGTGAATGCTGTCGACCAACCCACGGTGAGGAGACAGAGAAGACTGTACAGACCCAGGGTAACCTACCAGGGGCTACATGAGCTGGAGATAGTGGAGCACTATAGGGTGGACAGGGACCTCCTACAACAAATTGTTGAGCTGTGCCGGCCACGCCTGACACACAGAACTAACAGAGGGGAACTCATCCCAGTGGATACCAAGGTATGTGTAGGCCTAAGAATATTAGCTACAGGTACCTTCCAAAGGCTAACTGGGGATATGATGGGGATCTCACAGGCATCAGCATCCAGGGTACTCCACCAGTTCCTGGATACCATGTCAGCACATGTCGGTGAGTACGTATATTTCCTCAACACCCATGAGGAGTTGGCCAGCAATATGCAACTGTTTCACCAAATAGCAGAATACCCTGAGGTAGTGGGTGCTATAGACTGCATGCACATATGCATCAAAGTACCACCCAGTGAGCAGGGTAGGGTATAAAACAACTGCAAGGGCTTCCCCTCCATCAACTGCCAGGTTGTGTGTGATGCCCAGGGCATAATACTGAATGTGTGTGCTGGCTGCCCTGGAAGCTATCACGATTCCCACATCTGGCATCTGACGCAGCTGTACCAGAGATTTGCCAGTGGGGACATCCCTTACGGTCACCTAGTGGGGGATGCTGGATACACACTGGAGCCATGGCTGATGACACCCATCAGAAATGCACACAGACCCGAACAAGAACTCCATAATAAGGCACACGCACAGACCAGAATTATAGTAGAGCATGTCTTTGGGATGCTCAAGTCACAGTTCCAGTGCCTGGACACATCCGGTGGAGCACTGCAGTACTCACCAGCTACATGTACCCAAATTGTCATCGTATGTGCCATACTACACAATATGATTCTGCTGAAACAGCTGCAGCAGGAACAGCATGGGGCAGGGCCACACAGCCCACCATCATTGCCAAGGCCTGCACAGGCACAGAGTGACTCAGAGGAACAACCTGAGCCTGCCCTAGTAGGCAGAAGGAGACATGCCCAGTATGCCCTGGCCTTGGAAAAGAGGCAACGGATAGCACATACACAAACACAGGAGGGACTCGGGGAATAACACCTCTCTCTCTGACTCACACATACAGTAAAAGGGATGCCAAACATGACACTACCTGTGCTCAACCATGTGTAGGGAGTGTACTACGTGCATCCTACATAGGCAGCCCTGCAGCACCACCCTCAATACTGGGGCACCCACAAGGTAAGTGACTCACACATGCCAGTCAGGGGGGTTCACATACCCAACAACAGTCACAGCCAGCAGGACAGGTGTAGACAAACACAAACAAAGGCTGTGCTATGGCGTCTGAATGATACCTATAGGTAGCTCCCCCCCCCAGGCCTACACAGACAGACTACAGCAGGTCAGGAAGTGCGAGATTAGTTCTGAAGGGTAGGAAGTCAGAAACTAATATGTAAGTAAATCAAAGCTAAGATCTGTAGTACACTGGTATGCCTCTAGTCAGCATGATAGGTTAGAATACAGAATGAAATGGAGTACCTGACATACCAGTACAGTCATAGCAACTGTGTACAAGTGTCAGGTGTGCCCCCCATCCTACAAAGTAATGTAATAACAGTCAGATGTGCCCCTCCAATCCTGTGTAGAAATGTAGAAATAGTCAGATGTGCTCCCCCATCCTACATAGAAATGTAGTAACAGTCAGGTGTGCCCCCCCCCAATCCTATGTAGATATGTAGAAATAGTCAGGTGTGCCCACCCAATCCTATGTAGATATGTAGAAATAGTCAGGTGTGCCCCCAAATCCTGTGTAGGAATGCAGAAACAGTCAGGTGTGCTCCCCCCAACCCTACTTAATTACACAGTAATGGTCTGGTGTGCTCCCCCCCAATGTGATGTACATGTCGTAACAGTCAGGTGTACCCCCCCCCCACAACCCAATGTAGAAATGTAATAACATGTATGTGTAGGTCTAATACCAGTGGAGCACAGATGTACAGAGGTGGCCAAGGTAGCAGGATAGGTTGTAGCATCTGCACAATATGCAGGTATGTGTGTGTTAGGTTGCTGTGTGTCCCATATTGTGCGAGAGTGGTTGGTATGTATGCATGTTGAGGTAAGCTTGGTGGCCATTGCCCACTACCGTTGATGACAGGGACAAGTCCTCACAACTGCAGTGCCATACACAATACCCATCAGTATAACACAAGGTAGCAGTAAGCCATTGCAAATATATGGTGGTAATATGTGTCACCATCTGAAAGACTGACATGGTATGGCTGTTGGTCAACATGTACAAGCAGTACACAGAGGAAACTACCTTAGACATACAGTATATATTGTGTCACTGTGAAATGGACACACCCTTGGAAAAGTACATACAGGTATGCATCACATTATTTGGTCCTGTGGTGGGGGTTACTGGTGTTGTCTGCCCAAACACTTGCAGATCACAAAGGAGGTAGGTCTGATGTATTGGGGAAACAGCTGATGTATCTGCACATGCAAACATAACTGGAATGCCCAATGCATATCTTTGTGTAAGATGCAAGTAGTGTCCATAGCACACATGCACCCAGCTCATGCAAACACCACCCACAGGCACCTCTCTGGTCATATCCCTGCTGTGGGGAATAGGTACAGTAAGATCCCACCTGTATATGACAATAGCGGAAGACTGCAGCATGCAGTGCAGGTTTCCCATGCAGGTGTGTCCCTAGCTGTAGGTAGCAGCCTGCCAGCAACCACACCACCTGAGCAAGACTGTTAGGAGGTATTGGCATGAACACCTGTTACACTTACTCTGTCACCCCAGGGGGAATATACTGTATGGTGGTCTGGGACTGTAGGACTGACAGAATGCAATGGACTGCCACATCTGGCATGCAGCAACACCTAATGCCCCACAGGCATCTGCCAAAGGCCTGTGTCTCACGTACTGCCAATGCATGTTATGTCACAGACACCCAAATAACAAAACATAACACACCCCACATAAGCCATATGCAAGGCCATGTGGACAAACCACAGTAACATGTCCACCATGTCCCACTGCATGAACTGTTGACCAACACTAACACACATCTGTGATGGGGCGATACCCTTAAGGAAAGTATCAGAGAATGTATGCAAAATGTATGGAAGAGGTTAGAATAACACGGGGGGGGTGGAAGCATGGAATGTGCAGTGTCTGACACCAAGCTGTGTGCACACACTATCCCTGGCTGCAAACACATACATGTGTGGCTACACTTGTGCCCATACACCACAATAGGGTATATGTCCTGACCCATGGCCCCTGCCCCTGGCTGACCTATATGAATCTATACAGCTGTGAGGCATTGCCACAGCAAGATAAGCCCATATTGTCATGCTGATGGGCATACAAGTATGGGATCCTCTGCCAGTACTGTACCATGGTGCTGAACCTGATACACAAACCCAGCACAAAGTGTCTGCAGCTCCCCCTCCAGAATGGCATAACTTACCATGAATACGTAGGTGTCTGCCCACAATACCAGACACAGCTGCAGTCACCCTTGTCCCCCAAGACATCACTGTGAGCAAGAATGTCCACCTGACAGTACATGAGGGCAGAAAACATCACTGTGTATAACAGTACATGTCTGAATATCTCTAACAGCAGTACCATGCAGATGAAGCAACACAGACACAATCACCTACAGTACACACTATCCCCTGCACAGTTTATCCACATATTGCTAAATGATCGACGGATACCCTGCAGAAACAGTATGCTACCTGTAGGTGTACAACACAAAGGTCTGCACTGCAGTACAAACTACCTGGACTCAATCCACACATTCAATACAGATGGGCATGCTCACACACACAGAGAAATGTAGGCAATGTCAGTCAACAACATACTGAAAGGTCATACTGGGCATGCTCACATACTTAAACAAATGAAGGCCATGAAGGCCATGTCTGCAAACACCAATGGACCAGACATATCTGGCAGTCGCAGATGTTAGTGCAGACACTACTCAGTATGCACCATTCATGCTTTGCACATACAGTGGATAGGAATACAGACATATAACTAAGGACAACACACTATAATAAGCCAAAGGTAGACATACATAGATGTGTGGAAGAGGGTGACTGTGACAAGGAGCCATCCAGGCCTGTCCCACCCAGCACACAGCCAAAGGGCCACAACCACATGAGGTTCAGATGTCAGTCACTGTATATACTAGCCACTGGTATCTGTCAGCATTACAGACTATGTGGTGCAAGTGCTAGCTGTGCAACATGACTATACAAGAAAATAGTCATCTAGCAGCTGCATACATGTACCTGTGAAATATGACCCTGTGTGTGCCTGCATGTGGTGTGTCAACCTCTAGATGAATGGGTTATGGCCCATGCACACACATTGCCCTACTATGACAAGTCTGCTGAGGTCATCCACTGTGAAATACACATTTGGGGAAGTTGTAGCCCAGTAATTTCTGTGGTGCGCCCTATAACTGTGTACTGCTGTAGTGTGATAAACTAGTTAGGTAGGAGGTCCAATCCCAGATATGGCATGTGTGTGTGTCTCTGTCTGTGTAGAGAGCAATGCTTTTTAGGGTAGTCACACTCCCTACAATTCAGATGCTCTACTTTGGCAAGGCTGCTGTGTCATCCACATAGAAATACACATCTGGGAAGGTTGTAGCCCAGTAATCTCCATAGTGCATTCCATAACTGCGTACTGTTGTAGTGTGATGAAATAGGTAGGGGTTCTAATTCCAGACTTGGCAACTGTGTGTGTGTGTGTGTGTGTGTGTGTGTGTGTGTGTGTGTGTGTGTGTGTCTCGAGAGCAATGCATTTTAGGCTAGTCGCACTCAGTACAATTCAAATGGCCTACTTTGGCAATTCTGCTTGATGTCATTCACTGTGAAATACATCTTTGTGGAAGGGGTACTCCTGGAATCCCCGTGGTGCCGCCTATAACAACATCATGCTGTAGTGTGATATAGAGCTGTGGTAGGGGTTCTGTTCCCACACATGACAGTTGATGCTTTGTGTGTGTTTCTATGTCTATGTAGGGAGCAATGCATTTTAGGCTAGTTACGCTCAGTATAATTCAAATGCCCTACTTTGGCAATCCTGCTGATGTCATTCACTGTGAAATATGCCTTTGGGGAAGGAGTACTCTAGTAATCTCCATGGCACATCCTATAACGGTGTAGTGCTGCATTGTAATATACCAGTTAGGTAGGAGTTCTAATCCCAGACATGACAGGTGTGTGTGTGTCTGTGTTTGTTATTTGTATCCTGTGTGGTGGTGGTTGTGAGTGCGTAACAACTGGACTCAATGTGGAGCAGGTTTTGCAAACTTCTTATATGGTGGGCCAAGTATATATCACAATGTCCACCGTACAGGGATAACAGATGTGAAATAGCCGAGAGGCTGGGATGCAAATCCGTACCCCTAAATGTGACATCAATGCCAGCTGAACAATGTTAGCAACCCTTGCATTACCCAGGGAACACTCTCAACCCATGTTTCACACACACACACACACACACACACACACACACACACACACACACACACACACACACACTTGCCTAGGCAACAGCTGCTATGTTGGCAGTACCCTGCATACTGCCCACTGATAGTAACCATGGTGTGATTGCAGTGGGCTACAGAGGGCATGGCACCCTGTCCATCAGTCCAATAGGCATGTACATCCCAACAGCGCACCTCCCCCATGTTCCCCACTGGACACCTGCAACATCTATGGTGCCATCAAATGTGACAAAACAACAAAGGCCAGCACCAGGTGTTGTTTGCTGAATACTTTTATTCACAGAATAGCATCATACCGATTTCGGCACACTAGCCTTCCTCAGTGAATAAAGATGCCAAAAAAACATGTTTATATACAAATGCATCCATTCTTCCTGTTGTGCTATTTCTTGCAATTCAATTAACAAATTAGTAAACATATAACACAAAATAAAATACATCCACATTATAAGTGGTCATTTACACCTGGTGAAAACAGACCTCCTAATTTCACAATCCAATATGACTTTCAAATGTGACCCACAAAGGACATACCCTGCCTGATACACAAGCCCTGTATGGATAGATGAAACTAACACCAGGGAATACCGGTATCATGCTATCAATTTAGGTGCAAGGTCAACTTGCTGTCCAGTAACAGTTCCCACCACGAGGCCAGGACTGGTACATCTGATGATGATCTGTGTGCACAACATGGGCCAGACACCCCAGGTACAGTTCTACATGTCAATGTAAATGCTTGTGGGAGGTGTGCACATCCCAGACACTGTCTACATCATGGACTAAGGAACACATACATGGCAAGCAATTCCCAGTGTTGGCCACACACAATAGTCACCCAGGTGACTGGATGGTGAATACAATGCCCACCTGTGAGGGCAACTTCAGACACTACACCCCTGAGCCACATTGCAGGCCATTGTCATGGGGCCTGATGCCAAGGTATACCCATCATCTAGCCTTGTATAGCCATCTGGTGCCATCAACCACAACACACCCATGAAGCAGTGCACCCATGCATGTCAGTACTGGCACCCATGTCTGTGTGTGTGGTGTATGATGCATATGACCACATTCACACTCACTACAACCCCCATTGGCATACTGAAGCATGCTGTCTGATGTCAGACACCTCCACTTACCCCTTGAACATATAACCTCCGTATGTTCCCTGTGGTACATGTGATACTTGCACAGTACTGTACTGTGGCAGTCCCACTACTGATGAGTTGTATTCCTGGCCCTGCCAAGTGTGTCAATGTGTGTGCATACCTGTGACAGTGTGACTGTGTTGACGCTGACACCTGTTCATGCGGACAGGCACGTGTACTACACCTACCATATCCCTGTTGCAGATGTCACTCACCATCACATATACACTCTGAGGGCTCCCCAACATGTAACCTATGTGGCGCATCCAATAACTGCATGGACATGTGATAGCACTACATAGTCTTCTGGGGTTTGATACCCTCTACTGGTAGGTGTGTGACACAAACATGCTTAAGTTTTATTCTCCCACCCCTCCCTGGCATTTCTGTGCCCTTGTCTGCCTCTCTCACTCCCTCTCTGGTGGATTTGGAGACTTACACCTGCTTTGCTTATGCAGCAGCATGTGTATTTTAAGTGATGCTTAGGATCAGCTGATGGGTTCTGCATGAGTTGCAGCCCTCCTCTAGCTGAGTGCATGTGGAACAGCTGTGGTAACATTCCCATAGCCCATAGCCAATTGCATGAAAACACACACCTATATCTAGGAACATCATGTTGGTGTTGGGCCTTTCATTCACTGTGACCAGGAACTCGATCTGTTGTTTGGCAAACATCATCTCAGATGGATTGGGGTTTTCCTCTAACAACATACACTGTGGAAACAGGCCAACACACAGGAGGGGGATGTGCTTGACCTGACTACAGACTAAGTGCTGCTATAATTCATTTGGAGTAATGTTGGTTTAACAGGGGGTGTGTATGGATATGGCTGTCCTACATGTTTTCATACCTGCCATGTCAGTGCTATGTTTATGAGGGAACACCCATCTGTAAGGCCATCTGCAGACTAGCCAGTGTGTGGTGCCTTTTGTTTCAGGTGTTACCCACAGAGCACCTATCTGTGAACTACAGAGGGTATTGTGAGGATTGCAGTCTGTAGATGGTGACAGCCATGAGAGTTACTGACTTCATATCCCTCACAGGACATATGGTGCAACAAACTCTGTTACAGCAGTAAATGTATAAGGTTATCACAGCAACATGTCAGTATTGGCCTTGTGTATGTGCCTCCAGCCACACCCTGTCAACCTTTGTACATATGTCATGCAGTAAGGGGTGCATATGTACTGTACACCATAATTAGTGACATCATATCTGATAACAAGCCAGTGAGATACCAGACTGCTACACATGTAATGTATAGTAGGGGGTTATATTTGATGACATAACCTGGACATCCTGTAGTTTTGTGTACAGTACTGAGGTCTGTGTACTTATGGTGATTGTCGGCAGTGTGTGTATTGTTAATATGTACCTTGGCCTGTGTACAGACTGTGGTAGATGTCATTGTTCTTGGTCCAGTTCTATCTGATGTTACATGCTGCTCCACTGTATGTTACCCTATCAGCTTACATGTTTGTAGGGCCATACAATTACATGTCCCATACCACAGATTGGCATCGGACCACACTGTGTAGCGGCCCAGTATATGTACAGTTAGTGTGCGAGTGGCACATATGAGGTTGGTGTTGAACAGATAGTCCATATAATGTAATAATACGCTAGCATGCCATATGTAGCTGTGGCTGTGTTCACATTGGTTGTGATTATGCACTTTCACACAGGTGTATGTTGCTCTGTGCTGTGGCATGCCTGTAGAGCCTGCTATATACGCAGGTACATGTGCATTCCCCCATAGGAAATGTAGGCCAGTGTTGAGCCGGTCTGCCTGTAGCCTGCACAGTGCTTTGTTACATGCCTAACAGCTTAGTGTGCTTACCCAGTGAGATGTAATGTCCAGATGCTTGACAGATGTATTGCTGCCGAGCCACCATAACACTCATGTATGTCAGACAGAGCAGTGGGTTGCTGTATAGATGTATGTCAATATCTAGTGGGTGGTATGTGGCCATGGCACCTCTGTACCAGTGGTTATGTGGCAGGACAGACAGGGATGTGTGAATGCATATCTTATGAGGCCACATGTATACCAGTAGTTACGTGTTATATCCATCTACAGGGCTGTTAACATCCACATTGTCAGGACTGGTCCACATGTTTTGCACTACAGGGTTATGTATATACCTCTGGACTATCCAGAGTGTGTCAGACTGTCCACATATATTGGCCATTATCTCTGCTGTAGTCCACAGGAGCATTATGTTCTAGCAGTTGTACTGTACTATGATGTCCTTAGGTTGTCTGTCAGTAGCCAATGGCACACATGTTAAAAGCAGATGTGACCTCCCACACACACCACATCTGTGAAGACAATCCCTATTACAGTAGCAATACTCTACAAATATACCTGCTATACATACCTGACATCCCCCTGCACTACGAAGTTGGGACTACAGGGGCTGAGGCAGGGCTGCACTCCATGTTCAGGACATATGGTGATGATATATGTACATATACTTATCCAGATATCTATATAGACATACTCATATACATATCAACATACATAGATGGATATGTATATGTACATATTTACACAACTAAACACCCAGATATATACATATACAGAGCAATAAATGTCTACTCATATACAGATAGAGATACATATGCACATATACGTATGGATATCTACATATATATTGACAGTAGTAGGTATATCAGAATAGATATGTATGCATATATAGTTATCGATATCTACATATATACCAACATAACTAGGCATATCTGAGCACATAGGATGTGCATACATATATAGCTATATATACATATACGTATATCTATTTATACATATATCTATATATACATATATGTATATGGGAGCGCTACAGAATCCTGAAAGCCCAAAGTCCTGAAGGCCATCAGGGGTGAGCTGCCTTAAGGTATGTGGATGTACATTACCATACAATCCACCTTGGTTAAATGCAGTCCTACTGCCAAATTCTATACAGACTGTTCTGTTTGTCAGTGTGCTTGTGATGGTGTCAGTTGTGCCTTGTTATGTAACAGTTACATCCCATTGTGTCAGCTGAGGTCTTTTCCCTCTAGGGATTGTCTACAGAGTGTGGATAAAAGCTGCTGAACTATACATCTGCATTACTTACTGTTAATTGTTCGGTATCCTGTGGTCCAGTCTGTCATTACTATTGTACTACTTGATGGCCTTGGCTTGGACAGCAACATTTGTTACCTTTTCCAGACTACTGTAGTAGTATAGCTGTTTCACAGTTGCATTACTCATAAGATATGGATGTCCGTGTCTAAACAGCTATATGACATGGCATATACAACTGTAATAATGCACAAATAAAGCTTTCCCATTTATGCAAACCTGTGTGTGGTGTTATATACTTTGATTTCTCTGTGGGTATATGTTGCAGGCAATGATTGTCATTTGTATGGGTGGCTCATACAGTCTCCAGTTGGTAAGGTGGCAACTGTAGGAATAGTGGCTGCTCCATACTGTGTGCATGTACTACATATGTATCTTACTCTATATATATATATATATATCTGCATGTGTTTGTGTAGTTACATACATATATATATATATATATATATATATATATATATATATATATTTGTAACTGCATATATGTGTCTGTGTATATGTATCCTAGGGATGCCCATGTCATGTGTGGTCCTGGTTATGGGTTCTGCAACACTTGGTAGTGTATTACAGGGGGGACGTGTTTGGCTGTGGGGGTATACCTATTCATACAAGACATGTGGACTTATATGTTTTTGTTATTTCCCCATTATCTACAGATGTATGTCTGTATATATATATATATATATATATATATATATATATATATATATATATATATATATCTGCTTACATATATATAACTATGTCCGTATATACCTACATAGATATATATATCTGCTGACATATATATAACTTGCTGTATATATTTAGACATACAGATGTAGACATATATATCTATAGATGTAGGCATTTGCATGTATATATGTTATATATATATATATATATATATATATATATATAAATATATATCTACATATATAGACATGTTGTATCTGTTTAGATATTAATATATTTGCACACACACACATACATCTACATGTTGGAATACATTCTCTACACTGTTGAATGACTGGGCTGGATGATACGTTCATGAATACTTCACGGTTATGTACATCTGACATGGCTTAGTGGTAAATCACTTTGTCTATGGTGTGCAGGGTCCTGGGTTTGAGCCTTGCAGAGGCTGTTTATTTTGTTGCTGGGAAGAACAAGGGCCTGTTGGATACAGAGTGATTAAGGCAATTTTGAGCAGTTGTAAGTGGGTTTGCACGGAGGTAAGCACTGCTAACTTCCGGTTACAGTTTCTTATACTGATTTAGCTTCTAAATTGCTTAACCTGTGTAGGCATTGCTTACCCCCATGCAAACAGGCTTAAACCCACTTACTGCTGCTTAAAAGTGCTTACTCCCACTTATCCCCACGCTAATTTCTTTAAAAGAAAAGAAAAAGGGGTTGATAGTAAAATGGTGAAAAAAGGGGCACAAAGAGGGAAAGACAGTAGGGAAACTAGCCAGGGATGTGCAGGAGGGGTGTAGGGAAGGTCCATAGCTGCCCATTCCTTCTACAGCAACAGCTGTGCATATACACTGAATTTGGAGGTAGATTTGGACACTCAAACCCCTGTGAGGGGGTGAGGACAACAATAATAAGCTGTGATGGCAATTAGACTGGATTGCATGTGCCCAGCAGACACGTGTGCGAAATGGACAGCTATGTATGGGGTGATATTTTTTTGTGAGAACAGATTGCCCTTTTATTTTTTCAGGTGAGAGTGGGATGCTGGGGAGAGGTAGTAGGTATATTTGGGGAGGTGGGTTGGGTAGGTTAACAGACAAGACAAACAAGACGCATACATGGGGCAGTACATGACACATGAGGTAAACACCTTGATGGGGAGGGGTGTTGGGAAATCGGAAACCCATGAGCCCCCTAGTGAAATCAGTGGGATTGAGGTCCCCACCCATGGGCAGTCACCACTGAATCTTCACAGCCCTAAAGGTGGCTGTGCTGGGGGCTGAGTCTCAGAGCCAAGTTGACCCTCTAGTTGTGACATGCAGCCCTCGAGCTGGTGTAGCAGATCACCAAACTGCTGGATGAACTCTCTACGCACCACAACCTCGACCTGGCAATGGGTGACAGGTGCCTGTCCATGCCCGCCCCTGGGGGGGCAAGCCCCATCCCCTGAGGTGGTTCCACTCGAAGGTGGTGCAGGTCCAACAGACAGGGAGGTCCCAGGATGGGCCCCAGACATGCTCGTGCCTGGTGCCATGGCCAGCTGCGGTGGGACAGGTGGGTTTGCTGCCACTGGCCTTCCCAGGCATGCTATAGTGTTTAGATTTCATCATTATATGTGAGTTAGTAATAGTCAACACATTCCAGGGTTAGGTATAACAGCATGCATAGATATTCCCATTATCTCAGACACCAGATATGGAATAGTTGCATAGCAAACAGAACACGTGCATATATGGGACCACAGTGGTAATAAGAACAGCATGTAGGTACATTGATGGCACCATGCCACCAATGTTGGAATAATTCAATATAGTACATGCATGGGAACCATTAAAACAGTTATCAAACAATTGGACATTATCAGAACATAGGTGTCATTACATACCATTTGGGGTGGGTATGTTGACTATTGCTGGAGATATGGTGGGGGGAGAGAAAGATGTCAATTAACAACTAGTATATTCCTGTAGTCCACATTACTTTCCTAGTCAGTGCTGTTATCTGTACCTTACAAGTCTTATTACACTACCCTATAGCCTTAGTTTGGACAGTGATATGGCTGTCGTCATTATTATACATGAACTGGTTTTACCTGCAGTATACACCTCTTACCTGGTATACCTGTGGATGGAATGTTTGTTTAAACTAACTGTTTCTACACACACTCCCAGATTCTGGGTTGAGGTTGTGCACATAGCTATCCAACTCTTTCTGCACAGACTCTGGCCATGTGTTGACCCCATGCTGGTGTGCCGGGTCATATCTAGAATATTGCCCTCTTCTACCTTTGGTGACCTGACACACACATATACTTGCTTTCCTACACAGTTATATTATGTAGCACAGTGTGGGTGACAGTAATCAGTGATACTTTATTATTCAGAGAAACTGCAACACTCACAATTCCCTACAATACCAGAGTGAACAGTACCAGTACAGGTTATAATGGTCTTTTTCTTAGCACAGTGTTTGTATCCGACATACCTATGGGAGCAATGTTTGTTAGCACTACCTGACTGTTGCCACACAAAGTTCCAGATTACACATTAGTAGTATGCACATACATCTCACTCTGTTACTGAACACACTCTGGCCACAGCTTGACAAGTTGGGGTGTAATTGAGAAATATGTGGCTTCTTAGTCTCATATGGTTTTGAGTTGTTGCTAGTGTGCCAGTTTTGCTCTCACAGACGTGTGTCAATCTGTTGTATTTCCTGTTTGCTGACTATACGTCTGGGATCATTCCACTGATTTTCCAAGGGGACAGGTTGATAGGCAACAGACATGGGCCACTTTACTGAACATTCTGGACATATCTGTACAGTTGTGGGGTATGATTCTGTATGCAGAGTACTACCACTGGCAAGTTTCGAACCATGGCTGTGCGTGCTAAAAAACAACAGTTCAAATCTCAGTTGCATGTGCTATTCAGGTTTTGTTGTCTGCATTTTCCCTTTTTGCTGTCTGTGTCTCTCTCAGTTGTACTAAATGGGTTCTGGGGATTACACCTGTCATATACAGGCATTCTTACACATTCAATTTATGGTGCACGGCGTGGGTAACGGTGGTTAATACAACAGTACTATTACATGATTGCAAATCTACATTACCATATGATACCAGAGTATACACATGCAGTCCAGCAGTTAGACCTTTATTGTCAGGCTGTTATGCTTTTATTTATATACATACTATATGAGACTCTTCCTGCCATATTCTCCAGTGTATGCAGTTCTTGCCTTGAACAATACAGGTTTTATAGAGGCAATTGATTTACTACTACTTTTAGTTTTATTTCCTATGACAGTAAATGCATGAGTATTACTGACCTGCCTCAAGTCGCAACCTCGCCAGGTGACTGACATGGGCCTCCTAGTTCGTGGCCCACTCCACTGCAGCTGTGGGGGACATAAAAGGAATATTTAGTCATACCTATCCATGATATACCTGAGCTGGCAATTATTACACAAATAGTGGGGTGATACTTACACACAACTGGAACATCCCCTGCTGCTCTAGCCTCTTGGATTTACTGTTCCAAGAGTTTCCCCTTATGCCGCTTCAGGCCGGCATAGTGATGCCTGACCTGCTCACCAGTTTGGGGTATGGCAGTGGCACTGGTGAGGTCATGGGCGAGATGGTCCCAGGCCTCCGCCTTATATTGGGAGCCGTGGTACTGGCCCTGCAGCAGTCTCTGATCATGGTCTGACAAGGAGTTCTGCCATGACTCTGGACTCCTGGATGCACCAGCACTGCACCCGAAAGAGCACACCTTCTCCCCTTACTGCCATTGTGCCTGTAAGGGGAAGCTACAACCAGATATGAGATGTATTCCCACCTCTTGGGTTTAAGTAGGGCTGATTTCCAACACTTTTTTGTGGTTGGCAGGTTTTGAAAAGGCTAAGCTAAATGCAGACCTACTTACCTAGGGTTGGCATTGTTTAGAGGGGTATAACACTGAGCACATTGAGTTAGCTGGCCTACACATTGCTTACACCTCCTAAGCTGGCCTGTGCAATGCTTAGCATTGCTTACATTAGACTTTGCATTATAATTCCTTTTTGGCATTGAGTTATTATTCATTACACCATATATGTATGCCCGGTATCCATGATTCATGTGTATGTACACTGTATGGGGTCCTTGTGTTTTATTGGGGACTTCAACACTCTTATTACAATTACACCTGACTTTTGGTCTTACTGCTGTACTCCGGTTCACATATTTATGTTATGTAGTGGGTTAAGGCTCATAAGTCTGTATACCGATTCCTTTCACAGGTTCAGTTTGGTTTTACAATGGTGAGGACTTGTTTGCTGATACCTCATTCTTCTGTACTTCTCTAATGGCTTGGTGGTTAACTACTGTGACTATGGTGTATAGGGTCCTGGGTTTGAGACCTGCATGGCTGTTTTTGTTGTTGATGGGAAGAACAAGGGCCATTGGATACAGAGTGATGAAGGCACTTTTGAGCATTTGTAAGTGGGTTTGCACAATGATAAGCACTGCTAACCTGCGGTTACATATGCTTACAGAGAGTTAGCTTCAGAATTGCTTAATCAGTGTAGGCATTGCTTACTGCTGTGCAAACGGGCTTAAGCTCGCTTACTAGTGCTTAAATATGCTTACTACTGCTTATTGGTGCTTAAACCTGCTTACTAGTGCTTTATTCATCATAATACTGACATCTCACATGTGCATTTACTGCAGTACTCCAGTTCATAAAAATATGTTATTTAGTGGGTTATGCAACATAAATATTAGTAATAACGGGCTTTGACATGGAAAATGGAATATGCTGCAGTGGGACTCGAACCGGGACTGCCTGCTTGTAAGGCGAATGCTCTGCCCACTACACTATTGCTATGCTGCTTCATTTGCATATATCTTCCTTGTTATCCTCTTCAGCCATTTAAGCTGCATTAACCGTAGCTAAGAGAAGGGCACACCCGTGCACCTACAGTTAGCTTTAATTGGACTTTAAAATAAAAAAAATAAAGGGTTTGTTCATTTTATTTGTAATTATTTGCTGTTGTAAAGGAGGGGGACTGTTGGTAGGGATATGCAGACACCTATGAGTGGTCTTGCTCATTTTGTACCCCTTTCTGCTGTTCTTCATTGCGGGGGCATGTATATTCTGAGAGCTCTGCTCACAGACACGCCCCCTACACTCTTACATGCTCCGTGTAAGATTAGGTGTCAGGCAGCATGCCTCATTACTTTGCATGGCATGCTGCCATCCTGCTCCTAAACGGCCGCCTCCGTGCAGGACTAAGTTAGTCCTGCACAGACGAATAGTAAATCCAGGGGAAAATAAATTCATTTTTGAGTTTGAAGCTAAGTGTTTCAGCTAAATTTCCTCACAGTATACAATTCCACTAGTTTTCAAATGAGTTACATTTTCCATTGCGAGTTTCACTTACATATTTTCAAACATAAAAGTTCTTGAATGCAGAACTATTTCTTCAGTTCTGCAGATATATTTCTTCTATACTGGGTATGAATGTACAAGTAATGCCCACTGAAAAACGAGTCCACCACTTCATGGCAGCATATCAAGCTGCTGTGTAGTTCAGACTGAAAAAACCTAATGTCTGCCATTATTTTACACTTACTAAGCAGCACTTCTGCTGTTTAGCGAGTGTAAAATAATAAAGAAAAAATTTAAATAAATGAAAGTGTATGTATGTATGTATGAGAGTGAAAGATCGAGCAGTTTGTCTTACACTTGGTAAGCAGCACTTTTGCTGTTTAGTGACTAAAATAAATGTAACTGAAAAAAGTGCGTGTATGTGTATTTATGTTTCGGTGTGCGTGTATGAGTGAATGCGTGCATGAAAGCAGAACAGACTCTGTATGTGTGTGTGTGAGAGAGAGAGCATGAGTGAAGACAGAGAAAGTGACCCCTGGCAGCAACAGCATCAGTTAAGAGGTTTGCACACATGCTCACCATACCTCTCAACCTCTCGACATAAGAAATCTGGACAAAGCCACAAATAATGAAGGACAACCAACCAAAAATAAGGACAGATTTTAAGTATTGTTCTTATAATCATAGAAAGTTGCTAGAACAACAGGATTTCCATTAGCATGTACTATCTGAAGGATATGAAGTCTGAAACTGAATGTTTGTCAATATTTAATGACTTCAATCTCCAGTGATTTGCCAGAAAACTACACATTTTATGTGGATGGGGCCAAACAAACAAGCCAAAAATCTGGACATTCTGCAAAAATCTGGACAACTGAAAGGTATGCTCCGTTGACTCTCAGCTCAAAATATCTGGATAAACCTAAAATAAATGGGGGGGGGGCATAGGTTCAAAATAGGAACATATTTTACTTGCTCATTAGGATTTTTGTTAGCATACATTTTCTGAAATAGAGATGGGTATGAGAGACTGAATGAAAGCTACAACAAAGACATTTGCATACCTCTGGACCTTTCAGCTGAAGAAATCTGAATAAAGCCTAAAATAAAGAGGGAATCAAGGCTCAAAAATAAGAACAGATTTTAATTACTGCTCTTATAAAATTACAAAGTTGCTTTATTAAAAGGATTTGTGTTAGTATGAATTTTCTGAAGCTCAGATTTATGCCATTATTTAGTAACTTCAATCTCCAATAACTGGCATCAAACCAAACATTTTTGGAGTAAACGACCAAAAAATAAAGTAAATGCTTGGATATTTTTAATTGCTATAGTTTAGATGTAAATTGCTTCCTCCAGCACCATTAACATATACTTCAGCAAGTTTGAAACATTAGGCGAAGGAACTATTTTATATCAAAAATATATAAAAAAAATAATACAGTACTTAAAAAATTAAGTAAAACACAAAAATTTTACAGACAGACCATTCTCTAAGTGCAATAATGCCCTCCAGTGTGTGTGTTGTGTTAATATAGCAATAACCCACGCCTGGGTATGGGTAATGCTGGATTTACCCACGGTTTGTGTGGTTTGGTCACGAAGGCGAAGCCCGAGTGGTCAAACAAAGCCAACCATGGGTAAATCCAGCATTACCCACACCCAGAAGTGGGTTATTGCTATTATACAATGACATTATTTAAGAAAAAAAATTACTTTTCTTAAATAATGGCATTGTATAATGCCTCCTTGCTACCCTTCCGCCGCTGTCTGGTATTCTGCGGCAGTTCTGATATACTGCACATGCCTATGCAGTACATCAGAGCTGTGTGCAAAAGCAACGGAGAAAGCAAGATCTCTGTTGCTTTTTATAAACTGTTTCGCCATATTAAATGGGTTTAACATAGTGAGACAGCTTTAAAAAAACAATGGAGAATCTCTGTTGCTTTTTTTAAAGCTGTCTCGCTATGTTAAACCCATTTAACATAGCAAGACAGATTTGCAAAAAAGCAACGGAGAAAGCAAGATCTCCGCTGATTTTTACAAACTGTCTCGCTATGTTAAAGGAGTTTAACATAGCGAGAGATCTTTAAAAAAGCAACGGAGAATCTCCGTTGCTTTTTTTAAAGCTGTCTCGCTATGTTAAACTTGTTTAACATAGTGAGACAGTGTGAAGCAATGGAGATCTTGCGTTCTCTGTTGCTGTAAAAAAGAGTTATAGTAATGGAAAAAGTCCAGGCAACCGGACCTTTTCCCATTACTTTAACTCTGATTTACAACGTGCACGCTGACCAATCAGCGTGCACGTTTTTGAATATTAATGGGGGGTCATTGTATAATGTGTAATTAATGCCCTTCCAGGGGTGTAGAGTGGGTGTTAATTACACTGACACACACCGGCAGGCATTATTGCTTGAATAAATGACCACAAAGAGATACAAAGAGATACTCCACATAACTAAAATACACAAAATGCACAAATCCAACTAAAGTGCCATGCAAAATTTATTGTAAAGTTACCAAACTTAAAAGCAACTAAGTGCTTTCATCCTGTTTACATAAAAGGGAATTTCCCAGAGTGGTTTTACTTCCTGTGATCACTGGGTAAAACAAAAAAAAAACAAAGAACCACTAATCAAAAGCTGTGTACACACTCAGCATCATCTAAAATGCCTTCCACTTAAGATTGAGTATACTTAGCATATAAAACAATCAAATACAAATAAAATACATTGAATTTAAACATTAGATACTTTAAAAAAATGTTTCAATAAACAACTTGACTATCTTTAACACTAAACATATTAACATGCAGCAAACTAAATTAAATGATAAATTGCAGCCCTACATTTTAAAAATACACAAAACTGAAGTATAATCATTGATACATGGAAATGTATTTGCATTAAGCCTTAATTGCCACACTAACTCTTAATATTAAAGACTATCAAAGTTGCACTTTGTCTATAATACAAAAACATTCTTAATTTCTTAAAAGAAGGACATCTAATAGAATGCCAGTTTAAGGCATTAGTGTGCATGTTGCTTTTAATGTCATACAGGTGCTCATATATCTCATCCTTTAACCTCCTACTAGCTTTCCCAAAATAAAAGGTAGGACAGGCAGTACAAGTTTCCAAATAAACTACGCCTGTAGTGTCAGTTAATGTGACCAGGACAAGCTAGATTCCTCTTGAACCCTTTCACTACAACATACAGATCATTGTTAATGCACCTATAATATTTGTATCTACCCCATTTACTCATACAATTGATGTGGCAATGAATCACCATGAGACTTCCCTTCCAAAAGATTTTTAATACTTTTCCCTTACTGTACACAGTTTATCATCTAATTTTTCTTTCACCTCAGAGCAAATTTAATATTCCATGTCATATTTACTGTATCAGAGTATTTCTGAATGTCACAAATAAATGATAGGACCAAGATAAATTCATGTATTTGACTTTCTGGCCTACAGGCAACTTGTCCCCTTTAGTGTCACTAACCAATTTTGAGTCCAGTAAGGGAGAAAATCTACTTCATCTGCCATTTAATGCTTCATGTTTTATCTTCACAAACAAGGGTTGGGGATAACCCTGTTTCTTAAACATAGACAACAAGCTAGCCTTTGACCATCACATGTCCACAGTAGGAAGGAGTTCATTCTCTGTTGTGCAACCTATATGCAAAGCTATGGCATCCAGGCCCAAGGAGGTCATTGTTTCATGGTATTCAACACTCATCAGACCCATCATTGAGTGCAGTGCCTGCTTTGGTATGTACTTAATCAGGTGCATTCAACAATTAGAATGTCCACAGAAATACCTCACAGAGCAACGTTAGTGGCACAGCAGGTAGCGCACTTGCCTTTGGTGCAGAAGGCTGAGAGTTCATTTTCCACATAAGTAAGATTGATTACTGCCAATGCTATACAGCATAAGGTCAGTGCTGCACTCCTGAGTATTCTGTCTTTCAGATGAGGTGTTAAACCGAGGCCCATCTGCTTGAGTTGGTGGCAGCTCAGGTGGATGTAAAGCATCACAAAGCACCTACTGAAAAGAGAAGGGGTCCTTCACACACAATAATCACAATGTAATTACAAGATTTCCACAATTAAATTATACATTTTATATATATATATATATATATATATATATATATATATATATATATATATATATATATATATATATATATATATATATATATAGAGAGAGAGAGAGAGAGAGAGAATCTGTGGTATTCAATACAGCCTACAGGATAGTGATTTTTCACAGTGTGCAGGTTGTGGTGTGATGCACATATTGCCACACAAATGTTTGAATTCAGTAAGCACCATGTAGAGGCATGCACCCCTGTGGAAAAAAGTTAAACACCATGGCATGCTAATTACTGCATACATAGCTGAATAGCATGTTAATCAACTGGTGGAGAAAATCACCAGTGTAGAAAGCAACTGAGTAAACTCTGTGCTGGTGTCCCAACTGTATTCCAAAAGTCTTGGAATGCAGCCACAGAAAGGAGTCTGCACGGATAGAATAAAATGTGTGACACTTGTACGAAACTGACACTAACAGGTGACAGCAGGCTGGATGCAGCAAAAGGAGAGTACCAAAAGCAACACAAATCTTTTTTCGTTGTGCTAGAACAGAAATACAGCCTTGCTCCCACATCCTCAAATGAACAGTACACATTGCAAACCTTACCTGTCATCCCTTTAGGGCAAGAAATCTGGACAAAGCCATAAATAATGCCAGGGAAGGGGTCAACAATAGGTACAATTTTTAAAATGCTTTTATAAAATTAGAAAGTTGATAGAATAATGTATTTTGTTTTAGCATGAATTTTTTGAAGGGTATGAAATCTAAAACTCAAATGTCTGTCATTATTTTCCGACTTCAATCTTTAACGGCTTGGCAGTGTTTTGCCAGAAAATCACAGCTTTATAAAAAATGGAAAAAAAATATGGACATTCTGTGAACATCTGTACAATTGAGAGGTATGATGCAGACAGCTAAAAGTGTAAGTGTGTGCTAATCAAAATAAATATAAAAAACATCAAACAGACTATTCATAGTTACATGTTAGCATATACAATATGCAGCTGACGAAATGCAGGCATATCATTCTAAAAAGTGGTACTCCTTTATATATATTCCAAAGTAATATCATCCCTTCTGTGTTCAACATTTGGCTCCCCTTCAGTTTCCCTAGCTACACAGTTTCCAATGGCGTATATTCAGGGCTGTCAGCATGGTGAATATGCAAATGACATCTGAACTCATTAGAATTGCTGAATCCCCAAAAAATAGGATCCATGTAGAGATATAAACATAGTGTAGGCACTCCCTCAGTGTTTGTGTTTATGGGATGGTAACTGTGAATGCTTACATCAGGTGGGTGTGTCAAGTTAGACTTACAAAGTGTTACATGTAGGTCTGACAAGGTTGGAAAAGTAAGTAAGCAGTGCACAAATTCACAAGTTCTTTTTCATTAACATCCAACCTCCTCTTCATTTGTTGGCAAACTGTGTTCTCGCTGTCAGGTTTTTAGTATTATTTAGTAAATAAAAAAGGCAGAAATAGTTGAAATAAAGAAAAGCTATCTGTGACATACACCATAGAAAATGTTAGTACACGAGATACATCTACACAGGTCTGAATTTCAACTCTCACTCCAATGTACCTTCAGAAAACAGGATGGGTGCCTTATCCCTCTTTGCCACACAGATTTGCAGAAGCAAACTGAAGTCATTCATCACATGACCAACTGCAACAGAATGTACACTGATAGCAAACCATAAACTGCTATTTTTACATTTAATATTATATTTGGATGCAGTGCACTTAGTGATCACACAACCTGTTATGATAATTGCTTGCTCTTGTGATGACCCCACTTAAACCTGAGGCAGTTACTAAGGAGCCTCAATCCTTACCACTATCTCTGGTAAGGGAGCATCACTGAATGCAGGGATAGAAATACACAATTTCCCCTAAGAATACACTGAGAACAGTCTCCAAATCTGGGACTGGACTATATGCTTCACTCCAGGTCCCCAAATGAGTCTTCACACTTACCACTGAAGAACACTTTGTCCCAGTTCTAGGCATTTGACAAACTCACTCAAATAGTTGATATTCACACACACACACACACTCTTGGGAAAGACTGGCATAGATTTACCTGCTATGTCCTCTTTCCTAAATTACAAGGTAACAGCTGCCACCAGTCAAATACTAGAATACCCTTCAAAAGGGGTGTTCAATTATATTGGGTAAAATAATTATTGATATAAATGGTAACATGCAATCCAAGTAGTATGCTTTTTGGAGTGTTCCTGGTGTTATCACAATAAGCATAAACACTCTCAGGTAACTAAAAGTACTTTCTAAATAACCAGTCACAATAAAAAGTAGCAACATATTTAATAATAAATAAAATGATTTAAAACATGTATATGCTGATTATGGATTTTAATAAACCACACTTTTCACACACAGGAATTATGAAAATAACACTTTAGGATATATTTCCCACTGATTGTAGAAAAACTGATAACTATCTAACTATAGTTCCCTATCTAAAGATTAACTGTTCCTGCCTAATGTAAATAACTCAACAAGGCAAGATGATACTCTTGCTTCTGCAAGGCAAAATAAGAATTTATGTCAAATCTTCAGGCTGTTGTCTGGTCCTCAGCAATTGGAATACCAACTCCTACTAATTCTGCTGAACAGCTCTGGAACCTCTGAATGATAACTATTCATCTGGAAAACAACTGACAACTAAACAACAACCTAGAAACTATAACTACTACACTAACTGACTCAGAACCTGCTTTTATAGCAGATTTTTTTTAAAGTCACAGACATCTGTTATGAGAATTCTACTCTCTTATATCAGTAAACAGAACAGCTGCTGTGGAGATTCTATTCCTTTCATCATAGGCATATGATGATATCATATCTAGGTCAGCTGACTGGCATAACCTACAGTCAGAATTATTTTTAAAAAACATGTACATTTGTTCAGCCAGAACAGCACTGTTTGTTTCAAACATCTTACATAAATCAAAGTAATAATCAAAAAAACAACTTATTTACAGAATTATAGCTGGTTGTGCTTGCATACATAACACGAGGTAATTTACAAGTATTTAAAAACTTCAGCCAGTCATGTTACCACAGATAACAATATCTAATATCCTCATAGCTCTGTCTTACATTTCCTGTTATTCATCACTTATCTGACCAGTACTCTGAGACATGTAGTCTGTAAGCCATGCTATAGCATTGGCCTTAAAATGTGTGAGGATATTAACTGGCAATAATATGATATGCATTTACCAACAACTGAAGGGCAGGTTGGATGGAACAAACAAGCAAAGACTGTGCTTTTGGGGGGGAGCAAAGGCGAGTTACTGTTATGGCACATACAAGGGTGGAACTGTTCTGTTGAGGGGGGAATCAAAGTTGAGTTACGGTTATGCCACATACAAGCATAGATTGTTCTTTTGGGGTGAGCAAAGGTGAGTTACTCTTATGGCACAAAAGAATGGACTATTCTTTTGGGGGGAGCAAATGTGAGTTACTGTTGTGGCACAAACAAGAATGGACTGTTATTTTGGGAGGAGCAAAGGTGAGTTACTGTTATGGCACATACAGGGAAATAACTGTTCTGTTAAGGGAGGAAACAAAGCTGAGTTACTGTTATGACACATACAAGCATAGACTTCTTTTGGGGTGAGCAAAGGTGAGTTACTCTTATGGCACAAAAGAATGGACTGTTCTTTTGGGGTGAGCAAATGTGAGTTACTGTTATGGCACAAAAAATGGGTTGTTCTTTTGGGGTGAGCAAAGATGAATTACTGTTATGACATATGCCGAGAATGTACTGTTCTTTTGGAGGGGAGCAAAGGTGAGTTACTGTTATGGCACAAACAAAGATACAGTGGATATAAAAAGTGTACAGACCTCTGTTAAAATGCCAAGTTTTTGTGATATAAAAATGAGACCACAATAAATAATTTCAAAAGTTTTCCCACCTTTAATGTGACCCATAACCTGTACAATTCAATTGAAAAACAAATCTGTTAGGGGAAAAAGTATAAAAAAAAATGTACAATAAGCAGTTTGTAGAAGTGTGCACACCCTTAAACTAATACAGTGTTGAAGCACCTTTTCATTTAACTACAGGATTCTGTCTTCATGGGTAGGAGTCTATCAGTATGGCACATCTTGACTTGCAATATTTGCCTACTTATCCTTGCAAAAGTGCTCCATATCTCTCAGATTGCGAGGGCATCTCTTGTGCACAGCCCTCTTCAGGTCACCCCACATTGGATTTAAGTCTAGGCTCTGGCTAGGCCAGTCCAAAACTTTAATTTTCTTCTGGTGAAGCCATTCTTTTGTTGATTTGGATGTATGCTTGTGGTCATTGTTTTGTTGAAAGGTGAAATTCCTCTTCATCTTTAGCTTTCTAGCAGACACCTGAAGGTTTTGGGCCAAAAGTGACTGGTATTTGGCACTGTTCATAATTCCCTCTACCTTAACTAAAGCACTAGTTCCAGCTGAAGAAAAGCAAAATCAAAGCATGATAACACCACCACCATACTTCACCGTGGGGATGGTGTTCTTCTGGCGATGCAAAGTGTTGTTTTTGCACCAAATGTACCCTTTGGAATTGTGGCCAGAAAGTTCAACCTTTGTCTCGTCAGCCCATAACACATTTTCCCACATGCTTTTGGGAGACTTGATGTATTGTTTTGCAAATTTTAGCTGGGCCTGGATGTTTTTCTGTGTAAGAAAAGCCTTCCATCTTGCAACCCTACCCTACAGGCCAGACACATAGAGAGAATACGGGAGATTGTTGTCACATGTAGTACACAACCAGTACTTGCCAGAAATTCCTGCAGCTCCTTTGGTGTTACTTTAGGTCTCATGGCAGCCTCCATGACCAGTTTTCATCTTGTCTTTTCATCAAGTTTGGAGGGACGTCCAGTTCTTTGCAACGTCACTGTTGTCCCATATTTTCTCCACTTTTTGATGACTCTCTTCACTGTGTTCTATGGTATATCCGATGGTGTGGAAATGTTTTTGTACCTTTCTCCTGACTGACGCCTTTCAGTGATGAGATCCCTTTGATGCTTTGTAAGCTCTCTGTGAACCATGGCTTTTGCTGTACCAGGCAACTGAGTAAATGTCAGGAAAATCCTACTAGGATAGCTGAACTTTATTTGAGGTTAATTAGAATCTCTAATTGATGGCAGGTGTGTACCCAAGAAGACTGAATGCTGTAATTAAAGCAAAAGGTGCCTCAACAAAGTATTAGTTTAAGGATGTGCACACTTATGCAACCAGCTTATTGTACATTTTTCTTTTTTTATATTTTTCCCCTAACAGATTTGTTTGTTTTTCAATTGAATTGTACAGGTTATAGGTCACATTAAAGGTGGGAAAATTTTGAAATTATTAATTGTGGTCTCATTTTTTATATCACAAAAACCTGGCATTTTAACAGGGGTGTGTACACTTTTATATCCACTGTATGTTGTTCTTGTTCATAGGTGTTTACTAGGCTAATGACCACAAGGGCCTTTTTAATCCTAGCCATGCATCCAAATCTCTGACAAGTTCCGATACCCTTGATAAGTGTAAGCAGGGGCCTGGGAGATGAAACATTTACAGATTGGCTGTGTCCATTGGAGACATAGTTGCCAACCAGGGATGCATTTCTGGTTCCCTATCCAATTATCCAAGTTTCACTTGAGTTTGGTTAGGGAGGAACTCTGCTTCACATGGATGGGGAGCCTGTTCCATAGGTAGGGTGATCTCTGGGATACATACCTGTCTCTCTAGCAGGTCCTATTTATATCACAGGCAAGGTTTAAGTCTTTAGAATGGGTAGTTTTGGTGCTGTTTGTTTTGTGTATATTCAGAAGGTCCACCACAGTGGGGTCTAACAATGTCCTGTATACCAGGCATAGATCTCCCCTCAAAAGCCTGCAAGGAGACAGAATACAGAGATAGGGTCTTGAGGCAGTCTGCATAGGATATTTTACTTATGCCCTGTATTCTTTTAGTAAGGAATCTTTGTGGATATTCCAGTTGTTAGATATGCCTGGTTGGTACATGCCAAAGGGGGGATTTTACTCAATGATAGGTCTGATGAATGCCAAAATACAGTGGAACAATGACTTTCTAGGAATTAGATGCCATACCTTTGTTTATAACTTGTGCAACATAGAATGATTTCCTCATTACTGTAGACACATGATGGTCAAAGTCTAGATGACTATATATATATATATATATATATATATATATATATATATATATATATATAAATAATGTCCCTAAGTCCCTGACTACTGGGTCAGCTCTAAGGGGTGTGTCGTCAATATGATAGTTACCAGGGATGGATGACTTCCCAAAGGATACTATTATGCATTTCTTGGCATTTAGTTTTAGTCCATGGCTCTGACACCAGTTGTTTGTCTGTGTCAGCCCCTCCCAGAGAACTTTTGTGTTAGTGTGGGATTTAATGACAGCTCCTAATTTTCAATCTGTAAATTTAGTCAGCCAGAGACCACTGACATTGGCCTTGACTTCTGAGAAGTAAATGCCAAAAAGGAGTGGTCCAAGGACTGATCCCAGAGGGACTCCACTTGTGACTGGCCTCTTTGTAGAGGTGGACTCCCCAATTCTAACTTCCTGGGTCCTGTCCTTGAGCCAGTTGGCTATCCACCAGGTGACATATGAGTTTGTACCTAACCTCTTGAGTTTGTCAACAATGCCTGAGTAGGTCTGTAGTTGGCCCACCTTTGTGCAGAGAGATGAGCGTTGCCATACTCCATTCATGAGGCACAAAGCATGTTTGGAGGCTATAATTAAATAGTAATTCCAGAGGCCCTGATAGGTCATGTTTCATGATATTTAGAAAACATCCTGGAATATTGTCTGGGCCCATTGATGCAATCTTCTTGGTCTTATAGACAGCACTAAGGACCTGTTCCCTTGTGATAGTGGAGAGAGTTATACCTGATGGTATTTTGTGAGGGAAGGTTGCAGGGGAGAGATGTGTAAATCTGGAGCTGAATTTATCAGCCAGGTGGTTTTCTATATCTTCTGGCTCAGTATAGGTGGCTCCATTTACAATGAGCTCTGCACACAATTGTGTATTGCCTTTGAGGTTGCGGACATAGCTAAAGAATGCGTTTTGGTTATCCTTGGCCTGGGAGGCCAAACTTACCTCAAATTTGGCTTTGGTAGGCTTTTTGTCCACTGAGTTATTTTTTTAGTTTAAAGAGAGTAATTTTATCTTGCTGGGTACTGAACCTCCTAATCTTTGCCATGATTTTCTTCCTTCTGTTATACAGCTTATTGATTTTGTGATTCCACCAGGGTGGCTTGTTTTTTGAGTTAATTCTATACTTCTTCCTGGTGGGTACAGCTGCCTCTATGCAGCTATTAACATGCTTTACAGGGTTCTGTGAATAGTTCTGCATAGGCAGCAGTGTTCTCAGGGTTTATGGGGGCTTGACATTTTGCCAGTTTATCACTTAATAGCAAGAGGTTAGCCTTAGAGTAGCTCCTGAATATTCCAGATTTAGCTGGGGTCCAGGTTTTATTTTTACTTGAAAGGAGACCATTTTATGGTCTGACCTTATCAGGTAAGACATTACAGTAGGGGGTGTGCAGCACTCTCGCATTTTAGTGTTACTCTCCTTGTTTTGTATCCTGACTGTTGTTTGATCTTGTGAGGGCTGTGAAGTCAGAAACTGCAATGTGTATCATTACTTTATAATGTCTGTCTTCAATGCTTTTCCAGTATAAACATAAGGTGCTAAACTGAGGGCATGCAGTAATCATCAGTACTTTTGTGAGGTATGGCTGTGTGAATCTGTGATGATTGAGACCTACTACTTACAAATGGACACATACAAGTCAAATAAGTCTCTTCTGTCGCATGTTACAGTAACATTGGTACAAATCTCCCACCTTTACTTGTTACTGTAACAAGTGATGAAATAAAAGGATATGCCATAATATTACTAAACAATACACTGCAGGTTCAGGACCTACCTTGTAAATATAGCAGTTACCACAGTGTTAGTCCAGGGCTGACTCTTTGTGATGCAAGCAGTTTACAGCCAATACATGGGGAGGTAAACGTTCTGTGAGTTGCCTGGCATCAATGTTACTATATGTATATGAGTAGGAGGAAGGTTTTAGGCACCTAGGTGCTGCGTGTGCTGTGTGTTGTCTCTTAGCCAATGCAAGGGCATAATGAACATGCTTATGTCTGCCTACACTCAGAGGAGCTGGTGGCTCCCCCTCAGACTCCTCATCTGCCTGTGGCGACCTTGGCATTGGTAGTATGATGTGCGCCCCATCCCCTTGCTGATCCTGCTGAAGCTGTTTACTCAGGATTATGTTGCATAACATAGCACATACTGTGAAAATTTCTGTATATGTCCATGGATTGTATTGTAGGGCTCCCACAGATGTATCTAGGCACCAGAACTGTGATTTTGGCAGACCAAACACATGGTCTATGACATTTCTGGCTTGAATGTGTGTCTCATTATGGCATTCCTCTGTGGGTGTGTGTGAATTTCTGATGTGTGTCATCAGCCATAGTTTCAGTGCATAGCCTGCATCCCCAGTAGATGACCCTGTGGGATATCCCCCCTAGCAAACATCTGGTACAGTTGGGAGGTGTGCCAGATATTTGAGTTGTGGTAACTACCAGGGTTGCCAGCACACACGTCCAAGATGATTCCTTTGGTATCACACATGACGTAGCAGTTGATATAATGGTAGCCCTTTCTGTTAATGTAGAGCCTACCCTGTGGTGCAATCTATGGTACCCAGTACAGCAGAGTAGTGTGCCACTTGGTAGAACTGTTGCATATTTCTGACCACCTACTCAGAACTACAGGGAAAATATATGTGCTCACTGGCATGTTGGAGCATAGCTTCCGGGAATTGCTGGAGGGTCCAGGATGCTGATGCCTGTGAAACCCCCCATCATGTCTCCTGTTGGTCTCTGAAAGGTACCTGTAGCTAATATTCTAAGGGCTACACATACCTTAGTTTCCACTGGGATGGGTTCCTTCAGTTGGCTCTGACTCAGAGTTGACATTGACAGAGGTTGTAGAGTTCCTGTAATGTGTCCTTGTCCCCCCTGTAGCACTCTACAATTTCCATGTCATGTAGGTTGTGATAAGTTGGCCTAAAATTCTTCTCCTTTACAGCCTAGGCCTATTGGCAGCAGCTGCAGCAGTGGCTTCAGTCTCTAGCACATACAAATGGATTAAAGCAGTAGCAGGCCCTAACATTCTGTCTGTGTAGACTTTCCATGTCTGTACTCCAAAAGTGTTGACATCCGCAGGACAAAATAGCATGGAGTCTACATGGGTGCTTTATAGCTTGTTGAATAGCTCCACCATGTTGGATTGGTTGATTAGTATGCAATTCAGCCACTTATGCTGTAATTCTCATGTATGAAACACAGACTGATGCAATCTATTAATGATCTACACCATTAGAAAGGCACATGTGTAGCTAGCCAATCTGATGGTGAGGAGAGTTGTATATGGTTAGAAGTCTGCAAAAACACTTTCTTCAGGATATATCTGTAGAGGAGTATTGAACTTCAGCAGGTATGCTCACATTTTGTCACCTACATACTGCATATGTATTTAAGAATTGTGTGCAACAAAGGCTTTTACATGTATTTAAGAATTGTGTGTAACAAAGGCTTTTACACGTATTTAAGAATTGTGTGGAGCAAAGGCTTTTACACTTTTATCTGACTGCATTACTTAGAAGAGTAATGATGGGATGTGCCTGTTTGTCAAGCCATTTCAGAGGTACACATGGAATGCTGTGTGATAAATACATACAAATGTATCAGGGGCAGGTCCTTTGATAGCACTTTCAGCATTTCAAGGAGGTTTTGCTAGAAAATTTGTAATTTGCCTGTTCTTTTGTGGGGGAGGGGGGTAAGGATGAGTTACTGTTATGTCACAAATAAGACTGGACTGCTCTTTTGTGGGGGGGGGGCAAAGGTGACTTACTGTTATGGCAGAAACAAGGATATATTTTTCTTGTTTTGCATCCTGCCTGTTGTTAGTATTTCACATCTCTAGACTGTTTTATGTTTCTCCAGTGGGTAATACTGACTGGCTACCTTTTCTGTTTTTTTTTTTCTGGAAACAGTTATTTTGTAGTTATGTGATACTTGTGTGTATTGTACTTCTGTTGTCTTTTAAGACACCTACAAGTATGTCACTCAGGCATGTCAATCCATGTAGACTCCCCCATCACCGATGTTGATCAGTTTCAGCAATGTGGTGCTTTTCTGCTGGAAAGGGGAAAGGGAGATATGGCATGTAGGATGCAAATATGGCAGCAGATTGTTCATGTCAGTGTTGTGGATGGCCACTGCAGAACATATGAACAGGTGTGCCACAGGGTCATTGACATGATAACATCTGCAATGAGGCGAGCAGCTGCAGTAGGCCATGACCAAATGCTTACCAGTGAGAGCTTGCTAGGGGGATACCACTAACCTCCAATGAACAGTTCCTGGCCAATCTGAGTGATCTAGACAATTCCCAGGAGAGTGCAAGACAGCATGTCCTGGATCTGGGTGCAACAGTTATTCAGTTTGTCTCACTGGCCATTTGTGGTTTTATCCCAATGTCTGCCACCTTCTCCTTCCTACGCACACACACTCGCCAACCTTATGTGTTGGCCTAGCCCCCCCACACACACACACACACAGCACCCTGTGCAAGTCATTATCTGTGCCCTATCCCCGTTTTCTATCTTTTGGATTAAAGCTGTACCTGATGCTCTGATCCTCAGGGTGCATAGCTAACTTAGTACATCTGCATTTGTGTTGTTGAACTGGTCACTGTACCTTTGAATTATACTGGCCTTAGAAAGTTAGACAGTTTGATAGCATCAAAATTTCACAGCATTATAGTCAATGCTCTTGTAAGGGTGTTGAGGTCAGAAACTGCACTGTCTCATTACTTTCTAACTTCTCTCTTTAATGATCTTCCAGGACAAATGTATGGTGCACATCATAAGTCACACCATCATATTCAGTCTTTAGAATTATATGACAGCACTGCAGTCAATCCTCATCAGAACAGTAATACAGTATAATGCATTCTATAGCATGTACCTCTACAGACACATGCAGCAGCTGGAGAGACCACAGGACTCTCTCAGGAAGATAACACAGGGCCTAAAAACCAAGCCATGATGTGTGTGGGTAGATTTAAAGCCATGTCACTATCATGTGTCTGGTATAGGGTGAGGTGACATCTGCCTGGCTTCCAGGCCAGTGTCTGACCAGGCCCTGGTGGGATGACTGACTATCCAAATATCTGATATAGCTGTATAACAGTGTCCCACATGCTGCAGTAATAGGCTCTCTGTAATGTCAAGCAAGAGTACATATGCATACACACACACAGTTGACTGCAGGGAGAATAGAAACCCTACCCAAGTACACAGACTACAGAATGCAATATATAATGCAAGCACCATGGCGCAAGTCTGACTTTTGCAAAACTGCAGCTGAACTTGTAGTTACATGTCATCAGCAGCCCATGTGTGAGACAAGATTTTGGTAGGCCTGCATAGGTTCATAGCTTTATAAGTTCATACAAGCCTACTACCATAATGGTCCTAGGTTCACAGGTTCATAGGAGGTAACTAGGCTAATGCCCCAAGGGCCTTATCAAGCCTAGCCAAGTTGTACTACTGTTACGTTATAGGCCAAGATGTGTAGTCTATATTTGTGAATCCATGATCAGCACTGGTTGACACTGTCTAAGAATGACATAAATGATTTTTGGTGCAAAGCCGAGCCTTCACTTTTACATTACAGACATAACTGAAGAATGCCCTGTGATTATCCTTAGCTATGGACACTAATTTAGTTTCACAATTAGCTTAAGAGGACTTTACAAGATGTCTAATCTGCTTGTTCAAGCTATGGAGGTTGTTCTTCTGCTGAGACTGTTCCTTCTTACTCCTGGACATCATTTTTTTTTCTTGTTGTATAGTCTATTCATGCTAAATGTCCACCAGCGTGGCTTGTTTTTTATTGGCAGGTTTTGATCCATTCTGATAAAGCTAAGTCTATACACCTGTAAAGGTGCTTATACAGGGCATTTGCATACATCTCCATATAGGTGTCTTTACTGTCACTGGTGGCAGTAGATTTGAAACTATACATGCCATCAGTTAGGAGGCTATATAATTTTCTTTGCAGAAATTGTTCCACCTTTTGGATCCATGCGGGTGCAGGTAAGAATGTTACATTGAACATGACTGATTCATGGTCAGACCTTACCAGGAAGGGTCTCACACTTTGGGTGGTGTAGCAATCTCGCATGCCGGTGAGTACTACGTTAAGGACATTCAAGACCCTTGTGGGGGTACAAACTAACTGCTCCAGAGAATTCTTATTTTACAAAGTGCAGGAACCTTAGGGCAAGCATGTTTGAGCTCATATATGTATCCTGGTCGATGGAAGGATAGTTAAAGTTACCCATGCCTAGGGTGTTTGGTTGTACTGTGACTGACAAGTAGGTCCAAGAAGGCACTGTGTGGTTTTCATGGTGCATGTTGGTGGACTTGTAACAATGATGTGGAGGGGGTTTTCCTACAGTTAGTTGGACTTGGAGTAACTCTAGGTAGTCATGCTGCTTAACCAGTCTTGAGGTATACTTGTCTTTTATGAAGATGGATACACCTCCATCATTTTGGAGCCTGAATATGGGAAGGCATCATAGCCTTTCATGGCCAAAGTGCTCTCTGAAGCCCTAAACTATGTCTCTGTGACTGCACAAACATCGACAAACATCTTCCCAAGTAAAAAGTGCCTCCATTGAGTGTAGTTTCTACTTCAGACTCCTAGCATTAAGCAGCATAATCTTGAGTTTTTCCTTTTTACGTCAGGAACTTTGTTTTTATGATATTGCTTAAAAAGTCAGCATAGGGGAGGCAAGTACCTTGGCCTGTAACCAAAAGGCAAGAGGTGACAGATGATGACCATCCCTGGAAAAGCAACATGGTCTGTCAACCACATCATCCCAGCATGACAAATACTGGATCCACCTTGAGTGACACCAGTAGCTAAGCCAATTGCTGAAGCTGATAACTCCTTTGTTTGTAATGAGGCATCATCCTGGGTATAAGTAGAATGCTGCTTATGGCTACAGACTTGCCTGTCTGGGACATATAATCTGAGAGATCAGTCATATCTCTCTTCATATAGTCCTGTGATGTAATTCTCAAGTAATTTACTCCAACATGGAGTATGACAGAGGTATAAATGTGGTTGTTGTTGAGACACTTGAGTGCATGTGTGACTTTGCAGATCCTGGCACCTGACAGGCAGTTGACCATGACTTACTCCTTGTACAACTGGGTGTGGGGAGGATCTGTGTGTGACTTTGACCAAGACCTTGGTTTTGAGGTGTTTTCCCTTAAGGAACAAGACACTGATATGGTTGTTTTTGTGTGTAGTGGGTTCCGTTGAGACTGTCATGGGTGTAGAAGGTTTGCATTTACGTGGCCTCTGCTCTTTTTGTAAGCTTCTAATGAGTATCTCTGTGTATGTGGGTTTGTGTATTGTGCACTTGGTTTGCTGAGGAGTTGAATTGTGTGTGCTGACAACCAATTTGATATGTGGTTTGTTGTTACCTGAGAGAGAGAGCATTTATTCTAGATTCAGTGTATACTTGTATCTGTAACATACTAGATTGGTAAGTTTTAGGAATACATGGTTATCACTATACATGAAGCAATAGAAACCTAGCCGTGTAAAAACATAAGTACCTTTATTAAGCATATTTAGATAGTCATTGTTAGCAGAGCAACAACTGGGCCTGTCTTATGAGGAACATAGGTGTCACATCAGAGGCTGCAATAGGCTCCCACTGCATGTGAAGCAGTGCTTCTCAATGACCTTGTTCAATCACAATCTTGACTACTGGTTGGTTGACTGTTTAGTCACCTCTGAGCTGGCACCTATGTCCCTCATGGACAGGGCCTGCTGGTGCTGCTCACAAACATGCTTTGCTAAAAAATACTCATCCAACTATGGTCAATAAGAGTACTTGTGTTTTTACAAAGCTAGGCTTCTACACACCCTAGTGCTATTAGGCTAGTAACCCTCATATAAAACTATTAAGCTATGTGCCTATGCAGGCCTCACAACCTGCTGATGTCATCTACTATAAGTTCACCTGTCCTGCACTCCTACATGAATCAGACTTGAGCTGTGGTGCTTGCTTTAAGTACTGTGTTCTGTAGTCTGTGTAGTTAGGTAGGGTTCTGTTCTCACTTCATTCAGAGAAAGAGTGAGTGTGTGTGTGTGTGTGTGTGTGTGTGTGTGTGTGTGTGTATGCGTGCCTAGACAACAGAGCAGATGTGTGTATCCTACAGTTACTTCTCCACTGCCATGCAATGACAGTTTTTTTTTACTTGCTCATGCCTGCACATCCATTTCATACAGGCCTCCCAACTTCTTGTCTCCCACATGGCCTGCTGATGTCATCTACTATAAGTTCACCTGCACTCTTGTATAAATCAGACTTGAGCTGTGGTGCTTTTGTTGAATACTGTGTGTGTGTGTGTGTGTGTGTGTGTGTGTGTGTGTGTGTGTGTGTGTGTGTGTGTGTGCATGCATGTGTGTGTGTGTATGCGTGCCTAGACAGCAGAGCAGATGTGTGTATCCTACAGTTACTTCTCCACTGCCATGCAATGACAGTTTTTTTTACTTGCTCATGCCTGCACATCCATTTCATACAGGCCTCCCAACCTCTTGTCTCCCACATGGCCTGCTGATGTCATCTACTATAAGTTCACCTGCACTCTTGTATAAATCAGACTTGAGCTGTGGTGCTTTTGTTGAATACTGTGTTCTGTAGTCTGTGTAGTTAAATACGTAGGGGTTCTATTCTCACTGCAGTTAACTGTGTGTGTGTGTGTGTGTGTGTGTGTGTGTGTGTGAGCTGTTGCTTGACATTACAGACAGCATTTTGCACCAGTATGTGGGACACTGTTACTTGTCGCCAACAGACACATAGGTTCCTGACCCAGAGACTCCCCAGACTCTGGAATAGACTGCCCATACATTTCAAACAGAGCGCCTCTTTGGCCCTCTTCAGAAGGAATCTTAACAGTTAGATGGGAGATAAGAAATTCACCCTGGGGATCACGTCAGTCACCCTGCTAGACAGGGCTCCAGGGAAGTAAATATTGTGGGAAGAAATAGACAGGGAATTATTATGGCTAGGCTTGTATAGGCCCTATAGCCGATAGCCTAATATCAACTGATGAACCTATGTCATCAGCTATAAAGTGTTGTCTGACACACTCCAAGTCAGACTTGAGCTGTGGTGCTTGCATAAAGTACTGTGTTCTGTAGTCTGTACACTTAGATTGGTAGGGGTTCTATTCTCACTGCAGTCAACTGACGGTATGTGTTTGTGGTCTTGCTTGGCATTACATAGTGCCTTTTACACCAGCATATTGAGCACTGTTATTACCATATTCACCTCAACAGACACTGCTGAAGTCACTGGCTATAAAGTGTTGTCTGACAAACACTAAGTCAAACTGGAGATGTGGCACTTGCCTCAAATACAGAGTTCTGTAGTCTGTGTACTTAGATAGTTAGGTATTCTATTTTCACTCCTGTCAACTGTGCATGTGTTTGTGCTCTTGCTTGAAATTAGTGAGCCTTTTACACCAGCATGTGGGACATTGTCATCTTGTCCTCAACAGACACTGCTGATATGCAGTACTTCCACCAGAGCAGGGTCAGAGACTGACCTAGGCACCAGGCAGATGTCACGCCATCCTATATAATAAAGTTTACAGTGACATGGCTTTTGATCTAGCCACATACATCATGGCATGGTGTATAGGCTCTGTGTTATCTTTCTGAGAAAGTCCTGCAGTTTCATCAGCTGCTCCATGTTTCTAGTGAGGTACATGTAAAAAAGAACATTATACTTTATTAGTGTTGTGATGAGGTTTGACTACAGCATTGTCATACAATCCTGAGATGTTAATATGATGGTGTAACCTATGATGTGCGCAACATAGGCTTTCAATAGCAGTGTGGGCACTTGGTTGTCAAAGTTCAGGTGTTCTCAGTGCTTGCATCACTGGGTTTCTACACAGCAGGACTGTTGTCAATGAGGTGATTAACAATAAACTCCACTTTTCAGATGGATGCCATTACAAACACATTTCTGCATTTACTTGTATATTGTGTGCCTTTGTTACCATTCAGTTGTGTGTGTGTTTGCTCCTCCTGTACTATGTTATCACCATTGGTGGACTCTATGATTGCACACAATATGCAAGAATCAGAAAACTTGGTAAGCCAAAGGTCATATACTTTAGCCTGAACTGTCGAGAAATACAGTTCATACAGTAAAGGGCCAAGCACAAACCCCTGTGGTTTGCCAAAGGTGACAGATATACTGGTACAGGTTGATTCTGTTGTTGTGTTCTGTTAGTGAGCCAATTGTTTACCCATCATTTGATGCAAGTTGCAATCCCCAGCTTGGGGGTCTTCTCAATGATACCTGGTTGTGTGATTGTGTAAAATGCTAGGCAAGATCAAAATAGGCAGTATGCATTTTCTTACCACCCCCAGGCCTATCACACAGAATTAATGCACTGTGACAACATCAAAGATCACCAACAGTGTGACCTAGCTCATGCACCTTCCTGATATGGTGAAATGCACAGTTCAACACATGGTGCACATGGCTTAGGTTCCCATACAAGGGTGTACACATCAACATGCATCCACCTGAGTTGTAGGTGACAGCACCTGATGCATGCATGTATAGGGAGACCCTGACTTACCTTGACTGTGAGGTAGACCAACATGTCATCATGGTCCTCTTCTACATGTATGCTAGTAATATCCCAGATATATGCAACAGATCTGTGTGATTTGTTACTGCTACATCAGGTCCATTACATCTGATAGATGTCCTCAAAAAGATCACTGAGGGCATGCATGATGGCAAAAGTATTATCTTGTGGAACTTGAGCAGGACAAGGCATTTGACAAAAAGTCACAGTGTGGTAGTTAATCAACACGGTCACATTTGGCCATAGACAGCTATATCACCAAATGGTTAGACCAGTGTATGACATATGTGGCATCTCACTATGCTGAAATGTGTGATATGACAGATATCTCAGGCCAGTAATCAAGTCAGTACATCAGGGGTGTCTGCTAGGCCCTTGACCGCCCCTTTGTTAAGTAATAGATATCACAGATGACATACACATGCTGTGTCCAAACAGCTGCTTGACCACAGCTTGTGGGCAATGATTGTCTCCAACTGTGATAGTAGTATAATACACACAGTATCAACACATAACAGAGACTGCTGCCACAGCCATGACAACACCTGCACTGATGGGACACATGGAGGGATGTGTTGCATCAGGAAACACACCTCCCAAGTATAATGCTGACATCACACCCTATAATCAGATAAATATGTATGTGACCTGTGTCCTGGGGTAAAGGGTAAATGGTACAGCCACTAGCCATGTGGTCACAGTGTTGACAACTCCCTTGACTGTAACATAAGTACTGGGTATGTGAAGGACAAGCACATCAGAGGGCATACTAACCTCATGGTTCCCAGCCTTCATCACACCAATAACCAAGTAAAATACACCCTTCTCCATGTACATCCCCACACATGTTTCAGTGATATGTAACTAAAGTGTACCACTTTTGTTAAAGTGTGCTGTCATACAACTTATTGCCCATACCTAGGTATTCTTTCTGGGAAATATACCTGACTGTCTGATGGTGTGAATACCAATCAAGTTGTTACACCAGATACATGTGTACTACCTGTACACACTACATACATTGGTGTCCGACAACAGCTCACTGACCACCGAAGGCATGAAAGGATGGGTTGGCCCTTAGGGTCACTCTACCCTTGTGGAAGATTAGAAAAGGTGGGGTGGCCATGAGGGCCTGGAACTCTGACACTCTTCTGGCTGATGTCATGGCCACCAAAAGCACAGTTTTTCAAGTGCAGAATTTTAGAGAGTCTTTTGATGCTGGTTTAAAAGGAGCAACAGTGAGCTCTAAAATATAGTTCAGGTCCCATGGGGATGAAACTGGTGGCATGGGGGACCTGAGGTGCAGTACTCCCTTAAGGAATAATTTCACTGGAAGTCGGGAGGCAAGAGGACGATCAAGTGGCAGACAAGCTGAAATAGCAGCTAGGTGGGCCTTAACAGATGAATATGCCACCCCCGCTTGCAACAATTCACACAGGTAGGACAACACTAAAGGGACCTCTCCTTGAAATGGGTCTAGCAGTCTTTGGAGACACCACATGGAGAATCTTTTCCATTTGGACAAATACAATCTCCTAGTATTGGGTTTCCTGGCCTCATGCAAGACATTAAACATGTCCTCAGTATAAATGCATCTAAAAGGGATCAAAACTCTATCACCCACAGGGTTAGGTTCAGAGATTCCAAGTCGGGATGGATTAGGAATCCCTTGTCCTGTGTGAGAAGGTCCACTCTGTGAGGTAACTTGTGATGATTGCCCCTGGCTAAATGCAGGAGGAGGGGGAAACCAATGCTGTCTTGGCCAAAAGGGAGTCACCAACAAGATTTTTGGTTTGTTCAGCTGAATTTTCAAACAGGACTTTTTGTAGGAGTGGGAAGGGGGGAATGCATAGAGAAACATCCCCTTCCTTGAGTTAGACAAAGCATACATTGCCCTTGCTAGGGGGCTGGTTGCCCTGGTATAAAAGTGTGGAAGTTGTTTGTTCAGAGGGGAGGCAAACATCTATTTGTGGTGTACCCCACTTGTTGACTATGTCCAGGAACACATCCCTGTGCAGCATCCATTCATGGGAGTGTGACATGGACCTGCTCCAAGTGTCTGCTTGAATGTTCTGAGCTGAGAGAATATAGACTGCCTTCAGGGTGATTCCATGTTAAGCTGCCAATTCCCAGGCTTGGAATGCAAGTCTGCATAGCAAGTAAGATTTTGTTCCCCCCAGTTTGTTTACATACTAGAGAACTGTAGTGCTGTCTGTGAACAACTTCAGGGGATCTTGCTTCAGAATATGTTGGAAGGCCCTCAGAGCAAGGATTATGGCCCTCATTTCTCTGATGTTGATGTGCTCTTCCTGGAAGGGGCCTGTCCATGTGCCTTGCACCTTTAAGCTGCCCATAGCAGCCCCTCAGGCTAGGTCTGAGGCATCTGTGTACATCTCCTGGACTGGAGTGAGGGGTTGTAATGGAAGGTCTGAGTTGAGAGAGACTTGATCCAACCACCAAAGGATCTCCTTCCTTAAGCATGGTAGGAAGGGAATGTTGTGGTCCAAGGGGTGGGAGTGTTGAGTCCATGTGGACCTCAGGTACCACTGAAGTTTTCTCATGTGGAGTTTTGCCAGTAGCAACATAGTTATAGTGGAGGCTGTATGTTCTAGGAGTCTAAGATATTGTCTTGCTGTCTTAGCAGCGGTGCGGAGGACAGACTGCAAGTATTGCTTCAGGCTTTCCACCTTTTGGTGTGGAAGGAATGCTCTCATGACATCTATCCTTATTCTACACCCCAGGCAAACTTGGTCCTGGGAGGGATTTAGTTTGGACTTGGGGAAATTGATGTTGAACCCCAGGGACTACAGTACAGAGATGACTTTTGAAGATGGATGTGAAGGGAAGTGAAGCAACCTGCCTGGATCAGGAGGTTGTCCATGTATGAAAAAATTTGAATCCCTTGGACCCTGTAGTAGGCTACCACTGGAGCCAGACACTTGGGGAATACCCTTGGAGCAGGAGATAGCCCAAAGAGCAAGGCAGATAACTAAAAATGCAAGAAACCCAGAGAGAATCATAAATACTTCCTGTAGTTGGGCCTTATGGGAATATGTAGAGAGGGATCTTTGATGTACAAAGTGGCCAGAAATGCCTTAGCCGTTAGCGGGGGGGGGGGGCTGGAGTGTAAGCATGCAAAAAGTGGGTACTTGTAGAAAAAGGTTGAGGTGGGAGAGATCTAGGATGTGTCTCCATGAGCCATATTTCCTTGGGACTAGTTAAATTCTGGAGTAAAAGCCCTTTCTCTTTTCTGACAGAGGGACAGTTTGGATAGTCCCTTGAGAGAGGAAGCTGTCTAATCATCATCATCATTATCATCATCCCCCTTTTTCCCATTTTTTTCTACATGGGGTCAGGGTATCATGTTAACTGTCACCAACTCTCTCATATCAGTGCCACACTCCTGCCTTCTTCAACACTCATGCCTGACTATTACAGATCTTCTTTCACACAATCCATCTACCTCTTTGCTGGATGTCATCACTTCCTCTTACCTTCTTCCTGTCTGTCCTAAATCTTCCTCACCAGATTGTCTTCTGCTTTTCTGCATGTGTCCAAACCATCATATTCTGTTCTCTTTGACCATTTCTGCAACTGTAGCTACTTTGGATTCTGCTCTTATGTCCTCATTTCTTTGTCTGTCCCACAGTGTGCATCCTACCACCCTTCTCAGGCACTTCCTTTCCATCACCTCTAGCTTTTTCAACTGTTCTGTCTTTACTGCCCAGGTTTCCATACAATACAGTAGTACTGGCTACACCACTGTCTTATACACCTTACTTTTCAGTTTCTTTGGCATTCTTCTGTCATAGACTACACCTGACACTCTATGCCAGTTGGCTGCAGCCCCTCTGATTCTAGCTTTGACCTATTCATTCAGAACTCCCTTCTCCTCATCCACCCCTCCCAGATATTTGAAGCGGTTTATCTGTTCCATTATCTTCCCTTCTATCTCTATTCTCAGCTTCTTCTGATTTTCCCCAATTTGCTCCTATTACCACCGTCTTATCTGTGCTTACTTTCATCCCATGTGCCTTGAGTTTTGCATTCCATTCTCCTTTATTTTGCTGAAGTTCATGCTCAGTCTGCCTGTAATGCCACACCTTCTGCATACAGCAACTTTGTTGATCTGTCCCCTCTGACTTGTTTGCTAATGTAGTCCATCACCAGTATGAACAGCAGTGGGCAGAGCTGAAACCTGGTTTATACCCACTCCCACTGGGAACCCCTCTGCGAGGCCGAACACTGCTCTTACTTGAGTCATTGTACATAGCCTGCACTAATTCTACCAATGTTTCTGGGTCTTCAAACCACCACAGTACTGCCCAGATCAGCTTTCTTGGGACCTTGTCATATGCTTTCTACAAGTCTAGGAATGCCCAGTTGGACTCTAGCTTCTTCTCAAGTATCTATCTCTCTGCAGACATCGGGTCAGTTGTACTACATCCTGATCTGAATCCAAACTGCTCATCTCCCATATTACATTCTACTACTCTGCATATCCATTTATCAATCACCCTCTCCAGAACTTTCATGCAATGTGATAGGAGTTTGACGCCTCTGTACTGCCCACAGTTGTGGATGTCCCCTTTGTTCTTGTAGACCGGCATGAATATGCTTATTCTTCAGTCATCTGGAATACGCCTTTCTCTCCACACTGCTATGAGTACCCTCTGGAGCCATTTCTCCCCTATTTCATCCAGCATCTTTATCATATCTGCTCTAACCTCATCTGAGCCTGTTGCTTTCCCTGACTTCATTTTCCTTAGTGCTGTTATTACTTCTTGTAGGGTGGGCTCCTCTTCTTCTCTCATTGTAGGCTGTTTCTGGGGCACTACAACTTCTATGGGGTTTTTAGTTTTCAGAAGCTGCTGGAAATACTCCTACATCTGTCTTTGATATCCTGTGGACTGGTGAGCAAGTTGTTGCTGGCATCTCTTATGAAGGAGGTCTGACTATCTTCTTTATCTTCCTGTCTTTGCCTTGCAAACTGATATAGTTTCTTTGTGGCACTTACTGAGTCACTTCCCAAAAGTTGGTAGAGTGCCTCTGATGCCCTATTCTTTGCTATTGCAACTTCTTTCTTAGCTTCTTTGTTAGCCAACCAATAGTCCTTCTTAGCTTGGTCAGTCTTTTCTGTCTCTCACTTCTTCCTGCACTCTTCCGTTCTTTTGATGACTTCCTGGACTTCTGCGTTCCACCACCAGCTTTCCTTATGTACTTTATTTCCATTTCTGGCTCAGTGACATATCTTTTCTGTAGTCCTAACAGATGCCATTTTAGGTGCTGTCTAAGACTGTCTGCAAAAGGGGGGGTTGGTCCTTTGGTGGTTGTGGGATGCCTCCTTAGGAGGGAGGAATGACCCAAGTCATGAAGTAATCCTTTTTATACTAGACAAGACCCACTTATCTGAGGTAATGCTTTGCCAGACGAGAAGACAGTGAGAGAGTCTTTGGGATATGGGAATGGAACCCAGAAGAGGTGAAGGGGAAAGCAGATAGTCACAGACTACCTTCCCTGTCCTGAAACTGAGGTTTCTGAACTGGGATCCGAGCAGGCCTGGAAGAAGGCTGCTGCTTCCTGAAGCTCTTTTTGCTCCCAGAATGAGCGGTAGGAGCAGAATGTTTCCTGATGAACTGTGTTTTAGTGGGATAATTCCTACAGAATGTAGGGACTGGAGACACAAACAGATGTTTTAGGTTTTGTAATTCCTTACCCTTTTGCTGAAAAGTTTTGAAAAGCTCTGCCACTTTTGCCCCAAAAAGGGCAGAATTGTCCAGGGGTGCATCCAGAAGTTTGGCCCTGATATCATCAGGTAGGGGTTGGAGTCACAACCAAGAATACATTCTAAGCATCGAGGCATAAGCTGCAGATCTGGCTGAGGCCTCTGCAGCATCATAGTTGCATCTGATCGAGTGTCTTGTCACTTGAGAGGACAAGGAGATGAGGCTAGATATTTAAGCCTTAGAAGGTGAGTCTGGGAGATCAGCCAAAAGTTTAGAAACCTGGGACAAAATGGTCAGAGCATACTTAGACATGTGTGTCTGGTAGTTAACTGCCCTAAAAGCCAAAGTGGGAGAGGTGCATACTTTTTTGCCAATGCGTTCTATGGTTTTACTGTCCTTATCAGTGGGAAGGACAGATATGGAGGGAACTAATCTGGAGGGTTTGTCTGCAGAGACTGAAACAGTGCCAGAGTCTGCAACAGGGCATTTAATCAGTAATTGGGCCCCTTCTGGGACCTTATAAAACCTGTTAGGCCTTCTAGAGGCTGGTGGTTGGGAATCAGGATTTTTAGAGGCTGCACAATGCATCTAAAATGGCTGGTAACACTGGAGGGATGGCTGAAGGTGAAGGGGTGTCCATTTGTAAAAGTTCATAATAGCTCTTTTGAACCTTGGACATTTCAGAGGAATCTCTTTTAAAAACTCTCTTATTTTAGAGATGCTTTCACCAAAGATGATGTCCTGTCCTGGGACTCTGCCTCAGCAAAGTCCTCCTCAGGGTAAGCATACCCAAGAGGGGAAGGCAACTGACAGGCATAGGAAAGGGAATCTTCTGAAGAGGAATCTGAAGAGTCCTCAGCTTCAAGAGGAAGAGGGTCTTCAGTCTGAGGCCCAGGACTGATAACAGGGGGGGGGGGCAGCCAGAGGGAAAGAAGGCATAAAAGACCTAAAGGCCATTAAGGCATTAAATAAGCTTTGAGAGAAAGCTTGCCAATCAGGCAGGCTTTCTGAAGGAGGAGAGGCATGTTTTGTCTTTTGTTTCCTTTTTAAGGAAGAGGTAGGTCTGGATGCCATAAGGTGTAAGGAGGGCCTAGGTTCAGACTGCTGTAAAGCAGTGGAAGGGCTGGTCTGGATGTCCATTGCGAGCAGAGGTTCACCCTCATCGTTGGTGCCCAAAGTCTGCAAAACCTCCATGGATGTGCTTTCAGCCCTAGGTTCTGTGGCCTCCTGAACAGTATCTGCTGTACCTAACTCAGCTGATTCTGTATATTCCTCTAGGTAAACATTGGCTACAGGGGGAACACTGGGTGCAGGAGATGTAGCAGTAGGTTCAGGTCTGGAAACTTTGGCCCTCTTTTTTGGTGGCTCAGTGGTCTGACCAGATGGCCCTTCTTTGGTCCTCTTTTTTTTTTAACTGCGGTGGTGGTGCTGCAGTAGCGTTGTCGCCTCACAGTTAGACGTTGCCCATTCGATTTTCAGTTAGAGCATTTTCTGCGTGGTGACATGCGTGAATGGGCGTTCCTTCGTTGAAGGTTGTGCATTAGGCCCGGCAAGCCAGCATGTCAAAATCTACTGCCAATCATTAGTGGGCCGGAGTTCCGCTGTGGCGACCCCTAACCGTGAAAAGCCGAAAGAAAGAAAGAAACAAACAAGTGGTCTGACCAGATGGCCCTTCCATCGCCAAAGCCAGATGTTTAAGATGCTGGTTTTCTAAGTAGATGTTTAGGGTGTGCAGATGGCTGCAAAGAGTCTTAGGAATGAAGGCCTGACAAATCGCCCTGGTTTTATAGTCATGGTTGGGCCCTAGACAGAAAAGACAGAGGTCATGGGCGCCCTTCTGGAGTATCTGAGGTCTGCACCTACACTTTCCTTTCCTGGATGACATGAACCTAAGCAGGCATGCAGTGACCAAAAATAGAAGAAGAAAATGGCCCCAGCGGAGTACTTTTCTTAAATTTAAAGATCCAATGGCAGAGACAGCAGGAAGAGCTGATGTTTGACTGGTGGCAGAGAAATTCTGAGGAAAGATACATGCAGACATCACTTTTATGACCCATGCACTCTATGACCAACTTCAGATGTCCAACATACCTTGCAGTGACTAAACCTTTTGTATATTGGCCAGATGTTTGGGTAGCTAAGCACAGGATATCCCAAAGGCTATGAATACTGCAACATGGGAATAGGACATTGTGTTGTTTGCCTGGCAAATCATTGGCATGTAATTGCAGAATACAGTTAGTAACTGATGACTGACATTTGAATTTCAAACTTCATGCTCTTCAGAAAGCTCATACTAATGTACAGCCTATGTATTCTGTCAACTTAATAAATTTGGATGTGGAATATTAACAGTCTGTCCATATTTTTGGCCCTTTGCCCCCACCCCCCCATTTTTATGGCTTTGTCCACATTTCTCACTCTAAGAGGTTGAGAATGTTACATTCGAACATAGTCCCATATGACATCTATGTCAAATATGTCCCTTTTACTGGTTATCTGTCCTCTCATTAGGTTGGCCTCTGTGCAAATATGTTGCACTAACAGAATGACAGCATTTTGTACAGCCATACTTCTCAACTCTACAGATTTTTTTCTGAATGTTCAGATTTTTCCTTATATTTTTTGTCTCTTTCTCATACAGTTGTGGTTTTCTGGAAAATCATTGGTAAAGTGTTGAGGGTTGAAGTCAGAAAATAGTGGCAGACATTCGAGTCTCAGACTTCATACCCTATCTCCCAATGGTCCAGATGTTCACAGAATGTCCAGATTTTTGGCACATATTTTTAGTCTGTCCCTCATAAAATTTGTGGTTTTCTGGCAAATCAGTAGGATGATGAGGACTGAAGTCACTAAATAATGACACACATTTGAGTTTCAGACTTCAAATCCTTCAGAAAATGTTAAAATAAATCCTGTTACTCTTGCAACTTTACTCAGTTTATAAGAGCAATATTTAAAATAGGTCCCTATTTTTGTCAGGCTTTGTCCAGAATTCTTGCATTAAGACGTTGAGAGGTATGCTTCATACCCTTCAGAAAAGTCATGCAAAAGCAAAACCTCTCATTCTATCAACTAAGTTTGTAAGAGCAATATTTAATAAGCGTGTCCCTAGTTCATATTCTTTGTCCCCACATTATTTATGGCTTTTGTCTAAATTTCCTGCTCGAAGACTTTGAGAAGTTTGTCTACAGCCCTGGTGATCATTGCAGCATTCTGTGCAACTCCAATGACTATATGTGCTCTCCTTTATACGGAATTGATATATTTGTTCACTTACAAGGTTTCACTGCCAACAATACTGTTGCGAGCCACGAAACCTTGCTTAGGCATGACAGGCCTCATTAACTCTCCCTGTCAATAACGAGAAATTAATCATAGGCACTAAACAGCCTATAATTGCAAAGTACCTTGGAAAGGTAAGGGAAAACAGCTCTTGTACTTTACAAAAAAAGCATCTAAACAGGCATGTCCAAGGGTTAGCATCCGGTGATTTCTCCTGTCCACCCGGTGAACTTGGGCATACTGGGGCAATGCGGCAACTGCCTCATGTACACAGACAATCCACTCCTCCTACCACCCAACACTACAACCTGCGAGAGATGCACTTACATAGGCAAACTGGAAGCAAAGCTCTCTCCAGCCAAGATTGTGCTAGACAGTCAAGAGGAGAAGGTTAACACCTGCGTTAGACCTAAAGCAACACATAGCCCTTCAAAACTCACGCCATCAGCACCCACACATAGCAACACTAAACCCACATATGCGGAGGCCCTTAACATTAACCTGCCCCAGCAACAAGGACTTCCGAAGCTGAAACGCAAACAAACACCAGTCACAACCAAAGTGACACATAGCTCACAATACCAGTGTACCACCCAACAACAGCCCCTAAGGCAAGACAATGACAATGTACCCAACACTTTAGTTATAGGTGACTCTATAATCAGGCACACTGATGTCCCACTCACCAGGCTGAACAAGGAGAAAATTACAGTCAGCTGCCTGTCAGGTGCCAGGATCCACCACATAATGCATGCACTCAAGTCACTCCACAACAAGTACAAATACAACTATGTCATTGTCCATGTTAGAGCGAATGACTTGAGACGTACCTCCCTGGACTACATGAACAGAGACATGGAAGAGCTCTTGGTCATGTGGCCCAGGCAGGTATGACCCTAGCCTTGAGTAGCATCCTGCCTTTGTCCAGAATGATACCACATTATAAGGACAAAATGATTGACTTCAAAAACTGGCTAAGCTTCTGGTGTCATTCAAAGGGGATCCAGTATCTGTCTGCCTGGGAAGACATGATCGACAAACCACGATGATTTGCTAGAGATGGTCTGCACTTGTCATCGCTGGGATTCAGGTTACTGGCTAAAGCTCTTGCCACCCCTATAGTGCCTTTTTTAGGCAAAGTTCAAAGGACAAAACCACCACCATAACAGATGCAAGCATGCAAAATCTGAAGGTAATGCTACTCAATGCTAGAAGTCTAAACTTCAAAATGCACTCTCTCGAGGCACCCCTAAAAATGGAGAACATCGGTATCTGCGCAGTAACTGAGACCTGGTTCAAGGCTCCAGAGAGCACCCCTGCAATACCAGGCTGCAACTCTTACCACAATTTTTGGCCATCAAACCAAGACTGAAACACTAAAGGTGGAGGAGTGTCCATATTCACCAAGGATATTCACACCTCCAAGCTAGTTGCCCAACACAATGCATCTGAAATTCTCCAGGTGCAACTAATATTAGGTAAGACTGTAATCCAAATTGTAGCCTGCTACAGATTCCACACCATGCCCCAAGATTCTCACTACACTTTTCTAAACATACTGGAAAATATTTAGATATAACCAAACATCCTAATACTGGGTGATTTCAACTAGCCTGCCATTAACTGGGAAAACTACTCGGGTACCAACCCCTTTTCCCAATAGTTCTTGGAATTCATAAATTCCAACGTCCTGGATCAACAAATCCATTGTCCCACCAGGGGCTCCAATATCCTAGACCTGGTCATTACCAACATGGGAGATAGAATCTCCACATCAGTGGTCACCCCCTCATTGGTCAGGTCTGACCATAAGCAAATCACCCTTGACATCCACATTCCACCCCCACCCCCCCAGTAAGGAAACCTCCATAAAAAACTTCTCCAAAGCCAACTTCATGCTACTCAAGTCAGAACTGACAAACATCATGACACCCATGCAGACGGATCTGAAAGTTCGACCACTGAATCCCACACTAAGGCACTGTACGAGCACATCCACTCGTGCATGAACCTTGCCATCCCAAATAGAACCAATATGCTCTCCTCCAAAAACAGGAAGCCAATCTGGTGGTCCCCTGTCATAAACAAATGGGTGTATATCACGTAATCAAAATCTCAAAATATCGAACACCATAAGCTCGAACTTGGAATTTCAAAATGTGATATAATCAAAAACTCAGAACAGCGATTTTTTTCCCAGGGAAAAAATTCGCTGTTCCAAGAAACACACATACAACACAAGCACACCAAAAAAAAGTAATCCACACATATACACTTAAAATCCTACTTCTAACCCTACGCTAAACCGTACATACACTACTATCTATCCACTTACCTTAACCCAAACTCTAACCCTAACCCTAAGGTCCATAACTATCGCACACTCACCTTACCCGCTCCCTAACCCTAAGGTCCGTAACTATTGCACACTCACCTTACCTGCTCCCTAACCCTAAGGTCCCTAACTATCTCATTCCCACACTCACCTTAACCCGGTCCGTTCGCACACTTACCTTAACCCGGTCCGTAACCTTCACACCACAGTGGAGAAAATAATGAAGCAGCAGAAACAGCCCACCAAATTATTTCCCTAGGGAAGAAGTCGATGTTCTGCAGCTTCTCTATTTTCAGCGTTCACTGTTTTGGGTTCGATATTATAACATTCAAAGTTTTACTACTTCGATGTCATGATATAAACCCAAACAAACTATACAACAAAAGGAAGAAACTGTTACAGAAAAGGGGAAAATCCCAGGATGCAAAACCTCCCTTATCAGCCTCAGTAAGAAGCTGAGATCCCTCATAAAATCCTCAAAAGCTAGTTACGAAAATAAAATTGCCAAAGATTCCAAAGACAACCACAAGGCATTCTATAGTTATATCAAGCATCTAAATGGCAATGCTCAGATCTGCTCTGAGCTACAACAGAATGGCATTAAATATACTGATCCCAAGGATATTGCCAATATCCTGGCAGATTGATTTAGTGTCAACTTCACCCCCCTCTCACCCCCTAAAGGGCCCATCTGAATACCAAAAGATTGCCAAATTCCGGTAATCATGGCCACACAGGTAGAAACGGCACTCTCCAAAGCTAAGAATACAGCATCCATGGGACCAGATGACATCCCAGACTGTGTACTACATGAACTACAAAATGAACTGGCACCTCACCTAAGTGTCATGTTTAATCATAGCCTCACCTCAGGCTTCGTGCCCACTGAGTGGCACACAGCTACAGTTATCCCACTCCATAAGGGGGGATGTACCTTGGATCCCAGGAACTACCATCCCATCAGTCTGATGAGCCTGATTTTCAAGGGCATGGAACTTATAAACAAAGACATTGGCAACCTTCAAACACTGGACCCCACCCAGTTCAGGTTCGCAAAGGGCCAATCTTGTCTCCTGAACCTGACTGACTTCTTCGAATCAGTCTCCAGAGCATGTGGACGAGGGTAAGGCAGTCCACACAGCCTATCTGGACCTCGCTAAGCCCTTTGACACCACCCCCCCACTCTGGAATCATAGATAAACTTACTAAGCTGGGCATAAATCCCTATGTCACTCGATGGGTTACCAACTGGCTTATTGATAGAACCCAGACTGCAAAAGTAGTCGACTCCAAATCCAGCTCCAGACAAGTGACAAGTGGAGTACCTCAGGGTTCAGTCTTGGGACCGCTCTTGTCTGACATCTACTTCTCTGAAGTACAGGCCAACACTAAGGGACTCTGGCTAACAAAACTTGCAGATGACTGCAAACTGGGAGCCATTATTGAATTCCCCAAATGATGTGGATATTCTACAAAAGGGCCTTACAGAAACAGATGCTTGGTGCCAGAACCATGGGCTCAAGCTTAATGCCAAGAAATGTATAGTTATCCCCTTTGGGAAAAAACATGTACCCATAAATTACCACATAGGTGGCAGTACATTAAACACCGAACGTGTGATGAGAAACTTAGGGACACAGGTGGACAGTGGGCTCACCTTCGATAACCACATCACCACAGCAGTCAGGAAATCCTCCTATGTGGCACACCTCATCACTAAGGGCTTTTCATCCAGGAAAAAGGAGGTCATTGTCCCTCATTAGACCCATTATAGAGTATAACGCCCATTTGGTATGTACCTCACAAGACATCTGCAACAGCTGGAAAGGCCGCAGAAATACCTCACTAAAAGAATCACAAGCCTAAAGCAGATGCCATATGCTGACTGTCTAAAAAAACTCCAGCTATACTCTGTGGCATATCGTCTACTCAGATGCAATCTCTGCTTAACATACAAGGCCATGTCAAACCCTGAGCTGTTGAACATGCTCTACTTAATGAAATCCCAATCCCTTAGAGTCACATGCTCCAGGGATCTAAACCTTGTCATCACATTGACCAAAACATGCTAGAGGGATAGGTTCCTGACCCAGAGACTCCCCATACTTTGGAATACACTGCCCATACATGTCAAGCAGAGCACCTCCTTGGCCCTCTTCAAAAGGAACCTTGATGGGAAATAGGAAAGTCACCCCGGGGATCATGTCAGTAGCCCTGCTAGACAGAGGTCCAGGGAAGTAAATATTGTGGGAATAAATATCCAGGGAATTGTTATGGCAAGGCTTGTATAGGCCCTAGGACCGAAAACCTAGTACTAACCTATGAATATGCATTGCATGCTGATGCATGCCAAGTACTGCTGTAATAGGTTCATAGGTAGGTACTAGGCTATTGGCCCTAGGGCCTATATAAGTAGAAATAAACAGCTTTTGCAAGTCTCGAACCCAGGACCCTGTACACTATAGTCACAGCAGTTAACCACTAAGCCATCACAGATGAAAACTCAGTGTAGGGTCTGTGCAATGCCTACATGGAGTTTACTGAATCCACAGGTACTATTCAAAAACATTTTTATCTGCAGTATAGATATATATATATATATATATATATATATATATATATATATATATATATATATAATCCTTGTTTTTTTATTTTTAAAATATCCATATTCAATGATATCCATATTTACACTAACAGGTCTTTTGAGGGTATCAAAACAATGTATGTCTTCTAATTTTTGCCACAATTTAACCACTCTTTTACATTTCAAGAATGCATGCTCAGTTTTCTCAATTTTTTACAATAATTACATATTCTTTCATCTCATTTCTTAAAAGTAATATTTGCTTTAACTGGAAGTTTCCTTAGTGCTAATCTCTATAAAAATCCTGACACTAAGATATTCTTATATTTCTCAATTCTTGCTTGGATAGCTTTAATTTTCTCTTTCTGTGAATCTTTCCAGTGGTACACACAATATAATTTGTGCATAATGTTTTGCATACCACAGTTTTCTTTCATTTTCAATTTCATTTATATTTATTTTCCATAATATCTTTTCCTGACAGATTTTTAATTCTTCATCCAAACCACCTTTTTTCTGTTACATGTTTGAAATATCCATTCTCTTTCATATTTACTCTTAAATATTTTATTTATTAATCTTTTATCATTTTCATTTAACCATTTAAGTCCATTATATAAATTCAAGGAAGCTGCATACACAATCAGGGTTTTAAACCTAAACCTCCATCATCTTTGGAAGCATATAAAATTATTCTTTTAATTTGATTGGAACTCGAAGGAGAAAATGATATTATGCACTTCCTTTTCATAATTCAATGGTAAAATAAACACACTAGCAATGTACACTATCTTAGCCAGTAAAATATAATTTATTAAATAAGACTTTTTCTTAAAAGATAACCAAAAATGTTCTAGAATCTACATGTATTCTTTATTATTTCTATTAACTTTTTCCATTGCATGTATTTTATTTCATAGCGGTGGTGGTGCTGCGGTAGCATTGTCACCTCACAGCAAGACGTTGTCCCGTTCGATTCTCAGCTACAGTGCCTTATGTGTAGAGACATGTGTGAATGGGCGTACCTTCGTTGAAGGTTGTGCATCAGGGCTGGCAAACTCAGCATGTAAAAAATCTACTGCCAATCATCAGTGGACCGGAGTTCCGCTGTGGCAACCCCTAACCGGGAAAAGCCGAAAGACACAAAGAAACTTGCCAAAGTATACACCTACAATTTTTATTTCTTCCCCTTTAAATTCAAATTCTTTGATCCATTCTACAAATCTCAAATCTTTACCCTTTTTCTTTATTCAAATACATGCCAATCAATGTTAAAGATTTACTTAAACAGTTCAATACTTTCTTCATATCCTCTAATATGATGTTATCTGCATATGGTAGTGTTATAGGTATTTCTATACCTTCTTTGGTTATATATTTTATATCTATCATATCATTATTTATATGACTTGCACAACATTCATTACCAATGTAAATATTGTATTACCCAGTAGATATCCTTGCCGTATTCCTCTTTTTATACTTATTTCTTCATGTAACCAATCATTAACCATCATATCATGCAGATATACATACATCTTGCTTATGTTACAGGATTGAAATATTTCCCCAAAAATATATAATGATTAATGCTGTCAAAGGCTTTATTCAAGTCTTTTCATTGTGATTTTTAGTTGTTCCTCTCTGTTTATAATGTCATCTGCTAATTCTCTGCCAATAATAATTCCTGACTACCTCTACATTTCATACTATATGCCATGCTCTCTATAATGCTATTTACTTTCACCTCCAACTTTTTCTGTAAACTTTTCATAAAAAAATCTTATAATCTATTTTTCAACACCATAGGCCTCCAATTCTGTATATTTTCTCAATCTCCTTTCTTCCATATGAATTTAAATATACCATTAGACATTTCTTTATATCTAAATCCCCACTTTAACCAGTCGTTTAGATTTCAGTAAAGCATTTTTTTTTGCCATAAAAGCATATATTTCTACATTTGGTACTCTGGTCCATCTGATCTCACTGCTGACTCTATATTTGATCATTTCAATGCTCTGTCAAATTCTTCTACTGCTATCTCCTTCTCTAATTCTTTGTTTTTTCCCCAAAAGCTATTACCTTCCATTTTATCCTATTCTCTATCTTTCTGTCTTTCAATATCTCTCTTATATAATCCACTACTATATTCATTACAGCTTTTTGACTATTTTGTATTTCTCCTTCTTTATCCCTCATTTATCTCATTTTATATCTTCTTTCACTAGCGTGCTTAAAAAGGAGATGCTTTCTTTTTCACTCTTTGAAGAAAATATCGTTGAATAAAAAAATCTTGATTTTCTCTTGATTAATTTATCTTTTTCTTTGATAAAATACACTTTATAACTTTTTTAATTCATAAATTATTTTTATACCTTTTCTTTATTTCTTTTCTCTTGTCTACCTGCCATTCCATATAATACCGTTTATATTTTTCCTGGAACACTATCCACCACTCTGACCAGTTCTTATAACTATCTCTCATATTAATATGATCATTCCACAGTTTTCTAGCTATTATCTTTCCTTTTTCAACCCATACATTTTCATTTGTTGCTTTCCTCTTATCTCTACTCAAATTGCCCAATAATCTGAGAAACCTATTTCTGTTACTCCTTCCTCTTTAGTTTGAAGTCCTAACGGCATCAAGAAATTATCAATTTCTGTCTTGTGTTCTCCTCTGCTACAAGTTCATTTATTAATCTTCCAGATATTCAGTTTACCATACTTAAGTACATCAAAATATTTTTTAACATCACTGCCCTTTTTATTTTTTGTTTTCCTTAAATTATAATTAAAATCTCCAATTATGATGTCCATATTTCTAGCCACAGTCCATTATTTTTAAACATATTTTCACTTTCTTTACTTGTTACATAAGCATAAAGTGCAATTCCTTTCATCTAATATCTAAAACTGTAATCCTTCCCAATATAAACAATGTGACATTTAATATTTTAACAGTTTTCTTACATAGAATCCTACATTGGAATATGCTTCTTTGTCCAAGTTCCATACAATGTTATCTCCTCATAATGATTCATTTTGTAAACTTTCTTCCTTAGTCAAAAATAGTCTCTTCCAAAACTGTAATATCAGCACCATGTCCTTTGCACCATTCTAAAATGCTTATTCTTTTAACCAAATTCTTTATGTTATTTAAATTAACAACTACTGTTCTACTTCATATCTTTACTAATTACTAAACATTTGTTCATTCCCCTTTAATTTTTTGTCAATTCCTTTACATTTTCATTTTTTTTTATATAAAATGTTAATTATTTTGTTCTTGGTCTTTTCTCTTCTCATTTTCTATTAATTCTTCCTTTTCCTCTTGTACTAATATGTGCATATTTTTTGAACTATTTCCATTTCAATCATTTTTGCTTTATTCACAACTGATCCATAAATGCCCCACATTATTACATGTATAACATTTTAACACACATTTTTAGCATTATGTCCAATTTCTCCACAAAAATAACATTTCCTTTTATCACAATTTTCAATTAAGTGATCAGACTTACTACAATAAAAACTAAGTTTCAGGCTGTCCTCAAAATTTTGCAACCTATTTTTCCCTTTCAACATTTGCAATACTCAGAATATGCATAACATTTTCATTTTCCATTTTCAAAACAACATTACAGACCCATCCCCAGTCCATAATCCTCTATTATCATATACTTCAGTAATGTCCAACACAGTTTTCAAATTTTACATAAATGTCAGTTTAAAGTCTCTTTTTCAACATGTTTTCAACATCTGTTCTGAATTAAGTAATTTGTGTCTCTCTGCTAAATGCCTTAAAGATATACAAGTTCCAAGGATAGCAGTGTTTTCTGCTAAATGCCCTAAATATATATGTTTTCCAACACATGCCCATTTTCAAAAATAATGTCAAAATGTTTCTTTATGCAAATGAATAAACACTTACCTCATTCACTTTTGTGCCCAAAGGTAAAATGACATTGTCCCATACCTCATATCTCTCCATCACTTTATTTTCTTTATTATAAATCCTCACAGTATACTTCTTTTTCTGCTTGACTTCTGAATCATTTCCACCCTTTTTCAGCTCTCTCCTTGCTTTAAGTATCATATCCTTCCATTGTGTCAGTCTCTGTTGCTCAATAACAAACCTTATTCCTAGAATTTCTATTTCTTCTTTATTAAATTGGATACCTCTTATTTTTCCAGAGAACCCCAGTATTTTAGTAGTTTTCTCATTAATACTTAAACGTAACAACTTTCTTTGTCAAGTGTCTTAATAGCTATATTCATCCATTCCTTATTTTTAAGGGCTAATACCAGACAGTCCTCATAAGAGAAAATCACTGGAATCTGAATTCCCTCTGGTGTACAATATTTAGCTTCCTCCAATGCCAAATTTATCATGGTAACTACTGCATTCATAATTAATGTACATAGAATACTACTTGCTGGACATCCTTGCTTAATGCCACTTTTTATTTCTATTGTCTCACTTAACCAACCATTAACCACTAGTCTCACTTTATTTTTGTACATACAGATTTCAAAATGTTGATTTTATTACTTATAGTATGTTCTTTTAAAAGTTTCCATAATGCTTCATGCTGAATCTTGTCAAATGCTTAAATTACATCTCCTATTTTTAATTCTGTTTTCCTATTTATTACATCTACCAGTTCTCTTATTAACATTAAAAGTTCTTGACTTCCTTTTTCTTTTACATTAAAAATGTTTCAGTCAGTAACTTATTAGCCTTCCTTACTTCTTTTTTTTACTATGTTCATAAAAAATCTTATAATCAACATTGTTTAATACTAGTGGTCTTCATTTTTATGTCTGTTCTTTCTCCCTTTTTCCATATAAATTTCATTGCACTCGTACAATATTTTTTCATCATTTACACCTTTTTTAAACCATTTCTTCAACACTTCAAAATATATTTTTTTTCCATTTTTGCATGTGCTTAGATATACAAGTCCATCAAACTTGCAGCTGCTTCTACATTTACTGTTTTCAACACGTTTTTAAATTATATCACTGTAATATTTTCTTCCATTCTCTTGTCTTTTTCAGTTAATTATTTTAAGTTCCATCTATTTTTTTATATTGTCACATACTGAAAACGTTTTCAAAATGTTTTTTTACTGTCTGCATAATTTCCTTTTGAGTATTCACTATCCATCCTTCTTCATTCCTTAACTCTCTTATTATTCTTTTTCTTTAACTATTTTATTTAGATATGGTGCTGCTTTATTTCTTCCTTGTAAAAATATATATTTTTTTTAATAAAATTTTTTTTAAATTTTTCTCTTGGTTCATTTCATATAACATTCTTTCTTTTTATAGAAACTCTTCTTTATTGCTTTTTATGTTTTTAGACACTTGGTTACTAATTTCCTTATATTTGCAACTATCTTGTATTCTTTTTGTCCTTTGCCATTCCAGTACTTCTTTTCTGTATTTTTCTTTTAAACTAATCCACCAACTTGTCCAATTTTTATAAAACTCTCTCATGTTTATATGATCCAACCATAGTTGATGTTATATTTTCTTTACATGCTCATTTAGCTCTGATTCATTAATTCTTTTTAACCCTCTACCTATTTTTATATATCCTATTCTTTCTTGAATCCCTATCTAGATTGCTTCATGGTCTGAAAAACCCAGAATTTTAATTTTAACTCTGTGATACTATAAAATAATCATTTTCAGTTCTCAGATTACTCCTTTTATATGTACAATGTTTGTTTTTCCATAAGTAAATTTTTCCGCTTTTGATCATATCTGAAATAACTTTAACATCCGCTCCTTGTTTTCACCTGCATCTTAAATAATGATTGATGTCTTCTACAACTATCACCTGCATATTTATATTCACATAATCAAGTATTTTCCTAAACAACCTGTCTTTGTTTTTGTAAAGTGCATGTGTAGAGTGTAATCACCCTATATATGTTGTTCTTCCATCTAATATTACTATTCATCCTAATATTACTAGATTATAATCCAGAATTTCTATACATTCTTTACATATAACTGCTAGTCATGTGCATTTTTCATCTACTAAGTTCCATATAATCTTGCCCTCCCATAACCCATTAATTTGTATTCTTTCTTTTTCTGTTATTATGTCTATTAATACTATAATGTCAATTTCTAACATTCTATACCATTCCAATATTTCTAGCCTTCATTGAAGATTCTTTATACTATTCAGGTTAATGGCTAGGATTCTCATCTTGTGGAAATGTTTCTGTTACTTTTATCCTTTTCTTTTTTTGTTTCCTCCTATACTTATATTTTTAAATTTGCACTTTCTATCTTTCATTCATTTCCCAACATAGCCTCTTTTACTTTTAACTCTTATCCATTTATCATCCGCTTCAGCACTTGAATTTATTTCTTCCCCTCTCTCTCATTCTTTCCTCATTTCCCTCATACATTCATTTACTTCCATTCTTATATCTTTCTCATTCATTTTTTTCTTTTTGTCTTTCTTTTGTATTAACTACTAAAACACTCTCCCTATCTTGAACAACTTTGTTTCTAGGGTAGAATTTTCTGTAGCATTACAGTCCATCCATGAATGTCCTATTTTTTCACACTTTATACATTTTTACTCAAATTTTTTTGCTTCATGACCAACTGTCTTTTTGTCACAATTAATTTACCACACAAAAAAACATATGTCATTGGCTGTACCCAGTATCTAAACAATCCCTTGTTCCCCTCCACATTAGTTATACTTGGCAAATGCATTATTTTGTCATTTTGCATGTTCAGTATAACACTACATTCCCATCCCCCAGTCCATAAACCTCTATTGTCATAGGTCTTTGTAATGTGCATTACATCTCTGCACATGGTTTTAAATAGTCTTTTAAATAGTCTCTTTCAATTTCAGTTTGAAATTGTATAAATACGCTTTTTATAACTTCTCTGTTAAATGTCTGTGCAACATATAATTTCCAGGAGTTTTCATTCTCTCTCTTTTCATATTGCTCTAAGAGCTTTTATCCTCAAAAACAAAAATGTCACAACAAGTATATTTGTTAATACAAATAAATGCTCTTACCTCTCTGGGCTTAACACCTAGTGGTGAAATGATGCTGTCCTATATTTCATACCTGTCCAGTTCTTTTTCCATTTTGCTACTTATCCTCATCCAATGCATTTGTAGTTCTTTCTTCTCTTCTTTTGGCTTCTCTTACTATTTGTGCGTAGTTTCTTTTCTTCCTCCTTTATTTCCTGAGCTACTACTTCCTGAATTCTGCCATTGTTTCTCCCCACAACACTGCCTTCTCAGTCTCCAGTTTGCTCTCTTCAATTAAAAACATCCCGCAAACCACCATCCCTGACTGGAGGGTTGTAACAACACACTCAGATGTTGAAGAATCTGTTACAAACAAATTTCACTGAAATGACTCCTCTGAATCTACCATATTTACTTTGACTCTTTCTTTTTGCCTTTTACTCAACTCTCCTCCACTTTCTTTTCTCCCTTCTCTATTCTCTTCACTCTGCATCACTTCTGATTAATTGTCTGCCATATTAGACTTTTCAGCTGTTCGATTAACAGCTACTCTCTAATCCAAAACATGAAAAACACTTTCTTCCTCCTCCATGTTTGATTTTAGACTTCCTGCATCTTTGGACTGGAAGACAGGAAGTGTAACAGCAAATTGGGCCCTGGTACACAAAGAGTAGTTTTTTTATTGATATATACACTACATATTATTTACATATTTACATTATTTATGTCCATTTACAAATCTCCATATATTATAAACTTCAATTTAAGCATCCCCACACACACTTTTATCCGTAACCAAAACATTATTTTCTCCAGAATCTTTGTCAAAGTCCATTTTCCACTATATTTGGCTTCATTTAGTCTCTCATTCCATATAGTCCATGAAACATAAAATATTACTCTTGTCTATTTTCTTCACTTCCTGTTTTCGTGTACCAAAATAACCAAATTCAATGTCCATATTTATTTACTCACATTTTAGCAAATATTTCACCCTATTATGTTTACATATTTCTTTCCACAAATTAACTCTTTCACATTTTAAAAACACATGCTCAGTAGTCTCAAATGCTCCACATTTATTACATGGTCTATTTTGCTTTTTCTTGTATGGCATATTTGCTTTAACTGACAATTTTCTAATATACTATCTCCATAAAAATCATTACATTCTTTAATCTTTTCATAGTTATTATATCTCATCATTATGGCTTGTTTTTATTTCTAAATCTTTCCATGGATCAATGCAATAAAATGCTTTCATAAAAGTTCCCTGATGCTCTGGCCAAATTTCCCTTGTAATATAAATACCCTCTCATGTTTCCCATGAAAAGATGCAACTAACTGAGTGGGAATATCCCAGTCAACAAAAGATAATTAAATAAATAAAAATATACAGGGCATAAGTAACATGCCTTATACAGACAACTTTAAAGCCCTATTCCTGTGTTCTGTCTTTTATAGGCTGTTGAGGGGAGATCTATACCTGGCACACAATGCATTGTCATATCCCACCCTGATGGCCCTCTTGCATATATGTAAAATAAACAGTACCAGAATTACCCATACTACAAACTTAAACCTTGCCTTTGTTATAAATAGGACCTGCTGGAAAAAGAAGTATGTATCCCAGAGAATACACCTTCTCTAGAACAGGCTCCCATCCATGTGAATCACAGTTCTTCCCTAATCCAATTTAAGTATAATTTGGAAAATTGTATGGAGAACAGGAAATTCATGTCTGGTTTGGCACCTGTGTCACTAATGGACACAGGAAGATGGTAAATGGTTTGTCTCCCAGGCCCCTGTTTATAAATGTTTCATCTCCCAAGCCCCCACTTACAAGTGTTTTCTTAGAATTAGGTTGTATGACTAGGCTTAAACAGGTCTCAGTGGTCATTATCACCTATGAATCTATGAATATCACCTTCTCTAATTCACTACCAAACAAAATAAACACACTACTGAGTCTATATAGACACACCATTTGACCTTTCACAATACTACATTTTTGGTGAAAGGAGTGGCAGCTTTCAATATGTAAATAAGAATTAGAGAAAGCATCTTTATGATAAATAGGTGAAGCAGAACACTTGGAAGAATCTTCCTTAGCTCCTAGAACTAACCTGGTGTGTAAATCTCAAATAATTTGTGAAGCTCTCTAAATAGGACTTAAAATACAAAAACTGGTCAACATTTCCTTTACACAAAATTAAAATATTATTCACAGATCAATAATAGGCATGGATAAGTACAAAATTTTCAGAAGGGAACACTTTTTTTCTTTCAGTATTGTCAACCTAATCTTGGCATATAGTGGGGTGCACACAGCATCCATAGGCACTCCAGCTATCTGATGGAAATACTCATAATAAAAAAAAATACAAAATTGCTGTACAATACCACCTCTGACAAAGAATGAAATACAAAGGTATCTGTTGTAGAAAAATTGTGCTGCATGTCAAAATTTGTAAACAGCATTCCAATTGCACAGCTTGTGGAATTACTGTAAATAAGTTGACTACATCTATGGTTATAGACAAGATCTTGTCTTGGAATGTCACTAAATTCAAATTGTGTAGCACATGCCAGGAATCCCTTACACATCTGTGGTTTGTTGGCCAAAACATGCTTACATTGTCTGTCAATGTATATAGCTAATGGCTCTGTCTTCCTTTTCCACCATTATAGGACTCAAAGTTGGGTCAAATTGGATTTTGTGAATGTTTGGGATACTAAAAAATGGAAGGAATCACTGGTTTGACAACAGTAGCAAAATCAAAAACTTCTTTATCCATTGCTCCTTGGATCACAAGATCCCAAAGCTGGTGTTTAATATTACTGTGGGCTATGTGGATCTCATTCCTACAAACTCTTTTGTATGTTGAGGTATCAGACAATAACAGCAACATCTTACCTGAGTAGTCCAGATAGTCCACCAGCACCACCCCACCACTCTTATTGTGCTTCGTCACACATATGGTCATGTTATCAACTAACTCATTTAAGATCTTGAGCAGTAAGACTGCCAGTATAGTGCTTTTTGGGAAAAATGTTTGAATTGTTTCTCACAGATGTATTCATATACAGAAACCATGGGGTGAGGTGGAATAAAGACAGTAATTCACTTTCTAATCTTAGTTACAGAAAAAGGTGTTTTGACAGAAAAAAATCTCAAATTTAAATTGTGAGTGTATAGTTTCGACTGGAATAAAGCATTAGCAATGTCAAAATTATGTTGCGGTAGAAAACTAATTTTTAAATAAATCAAGAAGGCCTTCAGAAATATTTGCACAACTCAAATTGAAAATGTTAAATTTCTGACATTTACCAGCATCAGTGCCAAAGTGGGACATTTTCATGTTCAAAACAAGAAAATTTACCACTTTTTGTCCCTGCCCCAAACCCTGCCACAATGTTTTTGTTGTTGTAACTGGGGCTCATCCCCACCTGTTGGGGATGGGTTTGGTTTTGCATGGCTAATCTGTCCAATCTCCTTAACTAAAAGGTTTTGTAAAAAAAAAAAAAAAAAACACATCATTGTTATTTTGAACCTGCAAACTGCCCTTCTGATTGGTCGAATCCAAAGGTGTGGAGGGACCCACATGATTTTTCTTCCCTACAACAGAATGTTTAGGGTAGGCATGTTTCTCTTCATATTGCTGTTTGTCCCTCATCACTTTTTCCTGTTTGCAAACTTTTTTCATGTGCCAGTTTATCAGTTCTATTAACTATGCCCTTATAGACTTCTTTGTGGGGAAGGCAAAAGAAGATTATTAGAGAAAGAATTATTAAGCACCTTAATTTCCTGGTTAAGACTTTTCAGATTTCTTTTATTGTCTTTTATCAACAATTTTATCAATTCACAACCTATATACTCAAATAATTTTAGTAGCTCATTGTGAAATATAAAGTTCTGCTCAAGCCCATTAGAACACTTCCAGATTCATAATCCTTTAATAATTCACATAACACGTATACATTCCAATAAATACATATTGTCCAGATGCAGATTTCTGTATTTTATCAGTTTCCATTCAAAATTATTCAGTTATGTATGCATGGTGCCCAAAGGGATACATTAAGTTCTTTAAAAGATAGCTTGGAGGAAAACAACCATTTATCCAAACTGAAATCAAAGCAGGTTCATTTGGCTACTGATGGAACCTGGTCCTCAAGGCCATGACCAGCACTACCACTGCAACCAGTGTTCAACAAATGCAACATTGCCAGTTGCCTCAGTAGTACTGTCAAATCACTGGGTATTCACGTGTCTAGTGTGCTAGCAGGCACATAATATAGTTGCAACCCCCCCCCCCCAAAAAAAAAAAAAAAAAAAAAACTAATAACCACAATGGGATACTCCACAGGAGTAAAATACACAAACCTGACTACAGTGTCTCACCAAATTTAATGTAAAGTTACCAAACCTAAAACCAACTAAGGCCTTTTGTTCAGTTCAAATTATAGGGATTTCCTGAGAGTTGTTTCACTTTCGGTGATCACCAGGTAAAAAACAAAGAACTACAAATCAAAAGCAGTCTACACACTCGTTGTCTAAAATGCTTTCCACTTAAGAGTGGGTATAAACATACAACACAATCAGATACAGTTAAAATACATTGAATATAAACACTAAATATTTAAACATTGCTTTAATAACAACTGGACTATCTAGAACACTAAATATGTTAAAAAGCAAAACAGAATAAATAATTAATTCTGGTCTGCTAAAAATTGCAGCCCTACATTCTTAAATGCATGAACATTATGTATAATCTTTGATACCAGGAAAGGCACTGGCATTAAGTTTTAATTGCCACTACTTTACCAAATTGGAGTCAATCCAAAGGTTCCTGAACAATCTGGTTATGGGGGACTTCAGTTATCCAGCCATCAACTGGGAAACATACACTAGCCCTAACTTGCTAGTGTAAAAGTTCCTTGACTTTGTTAACTCAAATGCCCTGGAAAAAATGTTCGTACCCAACAAGAGGAACAAACATACTAGAACTGGTCCTCACCAACATGTCAAATAGATGCACTGACGTAACAAAAAGATATTTGTTAGTTAAATCTGACCACAGATCACTGACCTTGGATCTGGCACTAACACCAGAAGTCATAAAAGTTGAAATCAGACAAAAAACCTTTGCCAAGCAAACTATACCCTCCTTGGTGAACGCATAAATGCATTCCAAGCCCCACACCAGCTGGAAGTGGTAACTACACCGAAGCTTACACTAAAGCCCTGTACAATAACTTGCATACGTTTACAGACTCGGCTCTACCAGAAAGAATGAAAGCGAGAGCCCCCATGAAAAACAATCCACCGTGGTGAACATCCAGCATCAACAAACTTTAAAATAAATGCAAAATGTTGCTGTCCAAGAAAATAAAAGCAAGGCCCAACAATGGAAAAGCACCCTCCTCAGCCTCAACAGGCAAATAAGACAACATGTCAAATACTCTAAGGGCTCCTTTGAGAAAAATCTAGCAAGCACAGCCAAGGATAACCATAAGGCCTTTTGCAGCTACGTATGTAGCCTAAAAGGTAGGACCCAAGCATGTGCAGAACTAACTAACAGTATCACAGACACTTTCCCCACAGATACAGCAAAGCTGTTAGCGAATAGGTTTGGCAAACATTTCACTCCCTTATCCCCGCCAAACCTATCACAAATCTTCCCCCAACCCCCCCCCCCCCACACCTTACATATCTGAAGAGAAAGTCATTAAAGCCTTGTCCAAAGCAAAAAAGCACAGCCTCTATGGGACCAGACAGCATCTCAGGCTGTCTTCTAAACAGGCTAAACCATGAACTTGCTTCACCATTAAGTACCCTTTGCAGTCATAGCCTAACCACAGGCTTTATTCCTGCAGAATGGAGAACAGGAATAGAATCCTTATAGACCTCATAAATAAAGACATAGATAACCTCCAAACCCTGGATCCAGCCCAATTCAGCTTCATCAAGGGCAGATCTTACCTGTTAAATCTGGTGGATTTCTTTGAATATGTGAGTAGGGCTACTGACGACGGCAAATCTATGCACATGGCATACCTCAACTTGCAAAGGCTTTCAACACAATCCCACACTCAAACATTACCAATAAACTTAATGTAAAAAGAGAACTCCAAAACCTATTTAGCATACTGCACATTCTGTTGGAGCTTCTACGTAGGAAAAACTGAGAGACACCTATGTAGAAGAATTTATGAACATATAAGGGACATTAACCTTAAAAATGTTAACAATGCCCTTTATAGACATTCTATAGTATGTCTTAATGCTAATTTTAAATTCTGGGTTCTGGAAGTTGTTGACAGTCCAGATAGAGGGGGAGACTGGACCACTAAATTATTATATAGAGAAATGATGTGGCAACTTAGATTAGACGCCTGTAATGGCAAAGGTTTAAATGATTGTATATCTATTGCACCAGCATTAAAAGTTTTAGCATTGGACCCTAAAAACACTATTCAAGTGGTAAATAGTGTCAAAAATGTTGTTGTTTACATCCTAAACAATTCATTTATCACAATTTTATACATATATTTTATAATCATTGATGTTTATATATTTACTATTAAGATATAGTTATGTATATATTTATATTTATATTTATATTCATATTTATAGAGTTATTTATATATTCATAATATATTTATTCATATATTTATTCAGTCCAATATATAATTTTAACATTTTATTAATTCTTCTCAACCACTAACACACACATTTTGAAACATAAAGTGCAATACATTTTTAATTTCAATTCTTGGTAACAAGATGCAAGAACCTATATTACAGTTATATAGAATATAGTCAGTTCACACCATTAGGTTTTATTTTATGATCTTATTTTATTAAATAAATATTTTATTTTTTTTATTCATGTATACATTATCTTTACATATACTTTAATTTAATTGTATGTTGTTTAAATGCAATGTTTGACACGACATAAATCTTGTAGAAATGTAGGTGTAGGAAAATCATCCAGCTCACTACTGACATTTTTCTTAACACTATCTTCATTTTATTGTATTATTGTTTTATTGATTAATTGAGCACAATTATCTTAATAGCATTGCTTATTGTATATATACTTCTCTGTTGCCTGATATAATTGATTCTGAGGAGGTCTCCAGGGTGGAGACGAAAGCGCTCAATCTGTTTTTTGTGAATAAAGTGTTAAACTACTGCCGTGGAGTCGGGTGCCTTTTACTACACTTTAGATTTCCTGTTTTCCACTGCTGGGTTTTGCATTACCAATAAACTTCACAATTCCACACTCAAACATTGCCAATAAACTTAGAAAACTGAGTGTTAACCCCTTTGTTGTAAGATGGGTTGCCAACTGGCTCAAAAACTGGACACACTATCAAACTTTAATGCTAGCTGGATTTTTAATACCCAAATATCTTAACCCCTTACTCCTCAATTTTCTGTAAAGACAATTTGCTAAGACCAAAACTATTTCCTCCATGGGACCTGACAAATATCTGGTTACTGGATTAATAGTTTTAAACATGCCCCTTGCAGACAGACTCCTTAAACTGTTTAACTTAAGTTTACCTACTGGTTTTGTCCCTGATGAGTGGTGCACTGCAGTGGTGATGCCACTGCATAAGGATGGCCTTACAACTGACCCATATAATTGCAAACCTACCAGCCATACAAACCTCATCTGCAAAACCATGGAGCATATCATAACTGACACCATAAGCTGTAATATGAAGAATATTATTAAGCACCCAACACAGAACAGTTTATGAAGGATAGATCTTATGTATTAAATATGGGAAACTTTTTTCCGAAGAGTTACATAGGTTTTAGAGGGTGGCCACATAGTGCACATGGTTTATCCTGACCTGGGAAGGCCTTTATCACCATTCCCCATGCTGGCATCATACAAAAACAAAATGCTTTAAAATTCAGTCCATTTGTGGTAACATGGATAGCAAACCAGTGAGAAGACAAAACCCACACAGTGTGAGCTGCAGATGCCTCATCAAAAAGTATGAAAGTCACCCCTTGTGCATCTCAGTATTTGGTGTACCAACTGGTTTTCAGACACGGTAGCTGATGCATGGAACAGACTACCAAATTACATTAAAGCAAGTAATTGTTCATGGAAACAAGTGTTTTGGTGCATTGGCAAGCTAGAAGGGCATTAATGCCAATACTTGAAATATTTGTATTTATGTATGCATGTATTTGTATGCTGCTGGGGTCTTTCCTTTTTGGTATATATTTATCAGATCTCCAAGAAGAGAGCCCAGGTTGCTAAGTCAAATCCTGTAGAATGAACTCTCCCAAATGAAAGGTTTAGTATCATCACGTATGGTAGATAAGGCCTCCCCCCCATGATGTTGTACATACAATGAATTGCTATAACCTCTCTTTTAACAATCACATGACAACAGTTGTCAGGAAATCCTTTTACTTACCTCTGCTAATTTCCAAAGGAATATCAGGTTATAAAGAGGTAGTCATTTTCTTGTACTCAGCATTGATCAGGCCAATTATCAAGTACAATGCCCCTTTGGGATGTATTTCACTAAACATATCAAAGAATTAGAAGAAAAAAGTTTCTTAACCAAAAAGATCATAGGTCTAAACTCTGAACTACTGAGAGAGAGAATGGAACTGTTATCCCTTTATTCAGTGTGTTATATTAATTTCATGGGAGATTTCTGTCTCACTATAACAGAAAAATGAATGACAGTGGAAGGACCTTTTTATAACCTAGAACCTTCCAATCATCTGTAATAAACTTCCCCTGAGTCTCATTGTCTTCCTTTAACCAAAAATTCAATGACTGGATGGGTAGCTACAAACTTGCTCTGAAATTTATTGGTATGGTCCATATAGAAAAAGGAGGTTTGGCATGAGAGAATGTAGTGGCAAGGTACGAGTGGTCATTAGATTCAGTATTGTTGGAATATGTATGAAACTATAAAGTTTACTTGAGAGAATAAAATATAAGAATATTGAATATAAAATAAAAGTCTTTATCTCCTTGTTCTATTACATTTAAATTCTGTCATCAGTTTTTTAAGTTTTTAGCTGAACCTGATATCCTTAGCTCTTTTATAGACAATACTTCTCTCTTGGTAAAATGTATTTAAAATTCTGTGCGATAATTAGCTGTCCTTTCATATTATCCAAAGTAATATTTAACATTTTTTCTGCAGTTTTAACTTCATTCTGGATTTGCAATGCAGACTGCCTACTGTATATATTCCATTTTGAAATTGTAAAACAGTCTGTGAGAGCATGTCATTATTATCTTTAAGAATAACTAACATTTTTGCATATTATGTCTTTATTTCCAAAGTTTTGTAACAACTCTTGTTTTTCTCTTTCTTTCTTTCTCTTCCTTTTCAAGAAAGAAAAACAAATATTTTATTTCATCAGCATTTTCTTTCAGTGATTTTCTTGCAGGAAAACCAGGTTACATTTGTTGTTTTTCAAGTTTGTATATTATCTGTCTATTTTAAAATCACTGTTTATTAAAACTACTGAAGCTTAAATGGAAATGTCAAGAAACTCATTCAAACCTAATCTGCAGAAATTTATTTTGAATAAAGATGTAAAACACTGCATAGGATGCGATTTATACATTATTAATATCTGACTAAATTAAATGAAGGGGAAAGTAGTATGAGATTTAAAAACATGGCATAAATAAATAAAGGCAATGGTAAATTAAATTAAAGAAAAGTAATATGAGATTAAACATGGCATAATTAAAAAAGTGAAAGTATTCAAGAATATATAAAATGCTTATAAAATATAATCCTTCTGTAGAAAGCAAAAGATTCCTTAGCATAACTTGGATTAAATTCCTTATGAAACTACCACCTACATATTAAAATACACTCTAATAAAATAAAACCACATAACACAGATGAAATTAATCTGTTACACTGAAGCTACAAATCCAGTAAAAGTTACAAAAAGCAGTATTGTAAATCTTTGATTCCAACCAATTGATTAGGAAAGAGAAAGAAGATAGTAGAAACTACTATGGTAATTTCCCCTTTCCATCCTCCCCATCTATTGCTTCTCTATCTCTCTCTGTTCATAAAACAGAAAAGATGAAGGAAGGGAGATATAAGTTGATAAATGTGTATTGTAATGTGTTTAATGGTGTTATCGAAATGTTTGCATCTAAGCTTCACATTTTTCAAAGAGAATAAAACAAAATGGCAATCTATGAGCTTGTTAAATTTGTGTTTAACATTATTTTAATTAATATGACTGGATCTTATTTAAATATTTTAAGAATAAAGTAAACTAAACATAACAGGGCAAATATATGCTACTGTTATACACCATCATATTATAATTCCTGTCAAAAACAAAAAGGAACTATGTGCATCTATTTTGACCTTAAAAATAACCAAAAGGCCATTAAGGACTCAATAATAAATCCATGAAACTAACATTATGTTAGTCTTCAAATAACTGAAACAACCATTAAAGACTATATAAGAAAATAAAGCAAAAAGGGAAAAAAATGTCAAAAAATAAGAGACAGTGAAAGAAAAAGAGAAAAACTGGAGAGTAAAATAATTTTCTTTATCTTTTTTCATGTCTTATTACATTTTATGTATTTTCTCTGTGCCCTCTTCCTTCATCTTAACCTTTCAACTCATTTTTATTAAGCAATACAGAAGATAGTCATAGAAATGGCTTTGAAGAAACAATCTAGTAATAATGCTAAGTGTACATTTCTAATCTTGTATTTTACAAAACATAAATTTGAGGATGTGAACCATTATTAAACAAAAATAGAAATATAAACTTTTATTTAAATCATGAAGTCATACTTCTTCTCAAATACTATGCCTTCCAGCTTTATAATTTCCTCTTCACCATAACATCCATCCAAACTATCTAGATAAAGTATACCATGTATTCTAGCTTCAACAGTGAGCTGCATGGTGTTGGGATGACAATTCATATATATATATATATATATATATATATATATAAAGCTTAATGATCTATAAAAGAAACATGCTATTTAGTTATTTTTACATTAATTAAATATTCATAGCAAGGCAACAATGCCAATGTACTGAGATGCCAAACATATCTCCAAAATATTCTAGACTTCGTAAATATCTGCATCAGGTTATCAATAATGACATTAAATGCAAAGCTGCACTGTACCATGCCATTTTGTGAAATTCCAGCATGAATCTCTTGACAAAGACTGCTTTACATACAATCAGTAACAGCTACAGAATATAACTTCATTGCATCTGTGCAGCACAGCCTGTGCAGAGTCACTCAAATGCACATTGGCAGCAATCATGGTATAACAATTGTACCTCTCTAAGCCATGTAACTCTGTAATAACCATATATTACCCAGCAACAAATAAACACCTTACTTGTTCCTAAGCACAGCATATATGTGATCATTTCCATACTCACTGGTCTGCCAATTATCAGCAATAAATGTTGATTGTCTTTCGGCTTTTCCCAGTTAGGGGTCACCACAGCGGAACTCCTGTCTGCTAATAATTGGCAGTTTTTTTTTTTTTTTTTATGGTATGCCCATTCAACGCATGTCTTTCGAATGCCCACTCGACCGCGGGGAGGACATGCAGACTCCACACAGAAAGCACTCCCAACCCAAGCAGAGAATCGAAATATATTTCCTTTTTTTCACATTAGAAAACTGTGTATTAATGTTTTCCCATTTTATTATTTTACTACATTTGTTAGTGCAGGTATTCTTCTGATCCTTACAATTAAGTATTGTTATATTTGTTTCATGTACTTCTATTTAATTGTTTTATATTTTTGCATTGAAATAAATTAATTCTGATTTTTGAGTATTTTATTCTTTGCAACCATAAGAGTGGCCTGAAAAAAGGTCCACTGAGATCAGTGTTGTATCTCTGTCAACAATTTTATACAAGTAAACAAATGGAGAAATACAGCATCAGCACATGCAGACAGTGTGTATATAGAGTAGGAGATCATTTATATCTCAGAGTCAATTAAAACAGCAAATATTTCTTTGTACAAACAAAGCAGTTTGTAAATACAAGCTAGAAAATGTAGAAGGAATTGATAAAGTGAAGTGTAACATCTGCAAACAAAGTTTATGCTTAACATGAAACACAAACTTTAACAGAACCCTACCAAAATGTAGCTGATCAAAGAAATCTCATGCTAATGGATCCTAGCATTTTTATGTACATTAAACTTTCATGGTAGTTATGCCAACTATTAAGCAAGTCCACTGAATGCTAACATTATAATAATTCAAGCTTTGATAATAATGAAGTAAAAATAAACTAAATTCATAACACATTTATGATGGGCCAAGAGTTCAGTTGCCATGATAATTAAACCTGAGTGCTTGAGCTAATAAATAGTAAAGAAAAGCAAATAGAATGTGGAATGTTTGAATATTTGGTTCACAATAATACAAGCTAGAAGCTAAATGTTCCTGCAGTTGTTGATAATAAAAGCAATAAAATGATTATATGCTGAAGCATTTTAAATATTAATAAGGGAATTAGCATAACACTCAATATGTCCACCAGGCTATACTATGCTTTGAAATTCTATAAACAGTAGCCAAACAAAAAATAATTAATGAATACTTTTAAGCTGTTGTATATATTTTTCACACATCTACATTTTTTTCAGCTGTAAATAAATACAAATTAATGTAATAAAAAAATGCCTATTAAAATTAGAAAGAGGACAACTGCCTGCACCTCACAACCGAATAAGAAACATGTAGACTATTAAATAATTATTAAAATTGTTATACTTATGTGAAAATTAATAAATAAAAAATGTTTCTGTTTCTGACACTATCATAATTAATTATTTTGGCTTGTCAAAAGTTAATGTCTCTTTAATGATGAGTAAGTCCAGCCATTGTTTCCACAGCAGGGATTATATTATTTTTGATGCAAGAAAAAGTCCCTCCATAATTTTCAATGTGTTAAATAGTTTCTTCCTGAAAGTAAGAAGAGTTTCATTCTTGCAAGATAAAGAAATATACATATATGCAAAGGTTTTACTTAAAAAACATTTTTGCTGTTTTAAAAGTTTTTATATTACAGTCATTGTCTCATCTTATTGGGCTAGGAATAGTTTTAGAAAGACCATGTTTCCAAGTAGTTGTTAAAACTAATTTCTAGTGCAAAATAGACATATGCTTAGTAACAATAATATTGTACCTTTGACTTTGCTGGCTGCATTTTCTAAAGCTCCATGGCTCATTCCAGTTCAAAAAAAATGTTGTTCTTGAATGTTTAGCACTTTATGGATCTATGTTTTGAGGAACACCACCAAGTCTTGTTTCATTTTTTCGGGGAGGCCAAAAGACCTTGCATTGTTCATTCTGGTTTTGTTTTTTCAAGTCTTCTAGCTTTGTAATAACTTATTCGGTTTCATAATAAAATGTGTTCTCATTTCATAAGTTGTTAGGTAAGTACAAGACAATCAGTCTACAAACCATTACAGGCCTAGCTAATTGATGGTTAAAACTTACCCTGAGCCTCAAAGGCAACAAAAGATTTACCAAGGTTAAATCTTCAATCTAGCCATTCAATTATCTGTGTTTCTTCTTTAATTCTTATATCCACATCAGTCAAAGAAATGCTGTTTTCTGATATGTTGCTGTAATGGTGTCATAAGAATTTCAGTTTGATAAGTGAAATGTTCCTGTAAACTATGCATCTTATTTCAGAATACTTCCATGTTGATGACTTCTTGAATGTCATGTCTTAATGAATGAATAACATGATTTTTGAGAAATTCATTTTCATCTTCAGAGAAAACTACCAAACAATGTCATACATGAAAAAATACTGTAAGAACAGATGACCTGATCAAAGACTTTAAAATTCTGTTAAGATCCAGACAGAGCAGATAACCGTCACTACAGATGTAACTATTTATTTCTTTTAAGAATTTTTTATGAGAGTCAAAGTGCAGTATAGTGGATGTGGAGGATACTTTGAGAACTGTTTATATTCAAGAAGACTATCATAGGAGTTTACTAGGCTATCGAGCTGGAGGTCATTTCAAGCCATCCGATTTATCCCAATGTCATACCATAGATATGCTAGTCAATACCCAGGACTGCATTTAGTAATGAATTCCCATATCCAGGAGGGTTGTGGGCACTCTTCCTGGTAAGAATGTATGGTGCGCCATGCACTCATCCAGGTTCCTCGAACAGTGCCACAGGGTGCTCTGCTTCACATGAATTGGCAGCCTATTCCAGAGATGCGTTAGTTGCTGGGAGACAAATCTGTCCCTCCAGCATGTCCTATTTAAGTCTCAGGCCATATTTAGGTCCCTGGAATGAGTAGCTCTAGTTCTGTTTGATTTACGGATATGCAGCAAGTTCATTAGGTTTTGGCCTGAGATTGCTCTGTAAGCAAGAAATAAGTCTCCCCTAAGAAGTCTATATGATACAGAGTATAGTGACAAGGACTTTAGTCGGTCTGTGTACAGCACATGCTGGAGTCCCTTAATCTTTCTTGTTAGAAACCTCTGAGGTCTCTCCAGTTGCTACTGGTGCTTTGTATGGTACATGTCGAACGGGCCATTGTAATCAATTATGGGCCAGATTAGTGCCTAGTATAGAGGGGTTATTTCAAACATTGTTAATGATAACTTCAGTAACATCTAAAAGATGGCATCAACATATTTAAATTTGAGAAAATTCCTGGTGTTTGGGATTTTGTGTTTACTCCTCACACCAGTATCTAACATCTTTTTGATGATTTTACTAAATTTAAAGTCCAGGTCATGTTGTAAGTGACTTCATACATTTAAATTAGGCATGTCATGGTGACTGGAATGGAAAGTATGGATACCTTGTTAAAGGATGAGTTAACTGTAGAGGAAGACATCAAGCATGCAGTTTGATAATCAACTGGGCAAGTGGCTATTGAGAAAAGAGGCATTTCAAAAACCTGGGCTGGTATTTCTAGTCAAGTAGTATATAGGAAAGTTCTAGTAAGCGGCTGTGCAAAGAGTGTGAGGATTTAAAAACAGTGCATAATGCATTATCTTCTTATCCACGAGCTGAATATTAGCAATGTGCACACATGCAGCACTCTTCTGTAAATTCCAGCCCTGGTCTAAAGATGTGAAAATACAATTTTATGTTATTTTTTGTGAATTGCAATGCCTTTCCACTAAGTTAATGATGTATGACTGTGGTGCAGATAACACTTGTTTATTTGTCTGAGAATAATTTGATATAATTCTGCTTATGTAATAGCACTGTCAAGAAACTCATGATAAATTTAGTGGAGATTAAGGGCAAATGATTCATGTTAAACAGCAACTGGTTAGACTACAGAAGAAAACATAACATGTTCTAAGACTGATTGGAGTGCCAGGGGGAAAACAAGGAATGGACTATTTCAAAGTTGTGACAGAAAAAATGGTGGTTTAGACTTTTTTGAAAAAAAATCATGGGTGATTGAAAAGCTGTGTTAGATGCTTTTGTCATCTACTATTATAATTATTCGGATTGCACAAGTGATACTTGTTCAGTGTGTTTTACTATGAGAAAGAGCAAATATTATGGTAAATTTGCCAGCTAGTCAAAAAGTGCACTGTGCAAGGCAACGCAGTGTATGTTGATTCAAGTTTTTTCTTAAAGCAAACTTATGCAAAAAGATCAGTTTTCTTAAGTTTTGGAAGGGAGCCATCATAAAAAGCTGAGGTACAAATTGACTTTTTTGACTGTATTAAAGTTGTTCCCCTCAAACATTAAGATTTTTTCTAAAATACAGTTTATTATGAATGGGCTAAGAAGATTTTTGAAAATTTTCTTGGACTGGATTGAGATATCGGGGAACTTGATACCAGAATTCCTGCCAAACAGCGGTTGATATCTGATTCCTGTGGATCTGAAAATGCTGTGAGCTCCAAACAGGTAGTGATAAAGGAGCCTGTATTTTTCATTTTGTCTTTGAAACTAGGCACTTAGAAGATAAAAGAGTTTGCCTAAAAACATTTGGTGTTGATATATACATTAAATATTGTTTTTTTTCTCGACATACTGTTCTGTTGTGGTGATGAACATTTGTGATGACAATGCGGTGGTGGTGCTGTGGTAGCATTGTCACCTCACAGTAAGACGTTGTCCTGTTCGATTCTCAGCTAGAGTGTCTTCTGTGTGGAGACATGCATGACTGGGCATACCTTCATTGAAGGTTGTGCATCAGGGCTGGCAAATCAGCACATAAAAATCTACTGCAAATCATTAGCAGACCGGAGTTCCACTGTGGTGACCCCTAACCGGGAGAAGTCAAAAGACACAACAGCAACATTGTTTGACATTCTGCCTTTCATAGTATACTATTCTGATACCTTGTGACTAAAATTTTCCCTATAAAAATTGTTTAAAATGTTTTTATGTCTTATAATGATTTTCCTTAAAGTTCTTTTTTTCTGGTTACGTGATGAACACAAGAGTGGCATAAGAATGGATAGCATATTACAGATTTCAATATGTACTGACTGAATATTTTGCAGAATGATCGATTTGAACACTTTGCCTTTAATTATATACTCTATTAATATGTCCTGAAGAAAACCATGGATAACAACATGTTACTTCATAAAGTGTACCTATTTCGTGATGTTTGACTAAATGTATTTCCATATACAGGGTATAGAATTTTTAATTATTTAAAATTCAGTTTATGGTTTGGATTATTTGATGTGGGTAAAATGAATGGCTTATTATATGTAGATTTATATAGATATCTACCAGTCCATGAATGTCCTGGGATTAAATTTATTTGGAAGACTTGCATTAATAGTATGGGCACAAGTGGCTATATGTTAGTAGGTAGTTATTAGGCATGTAACACACAAGACCATTAAGAAGTTTAGCCTAAATTCCCAATTGCCATAAAGCACTGTCTGGTTAAGTGATTTGCTTGAGGTCATACAAGTAAATGAAGGCTGAAAGAATCAAACCCTGTTACACAAGAAGCATCTTGTTAACATCTTGTGGTCTTAATAATCCTCTGTGTAAAATGGCAGACTATGGCATTTATCAGGGGGTTAACTTTCATGAGTATTATAATTAGTTTGTATGTGGCCTGTTTTGTAAGTGATCACTGTAGAATGTGGGGTAGAGAGGAATCTGATGTTTGAATTAATTTTAATGATATGGAAAGGGAGGAAGGTTATAATTATATGGATGAATGTAGTGGATTTGATTTTGTGGGCTGAAATTGTTGAATCTAGAGCATGTGGCTATGATTATGGAGTATGGTGCTAAATGTTCAATCCCTTTAATGGTCATGCTCCCTTGATACCCCTACCTTTAAAATTACTTATAATAATCATATTGTAGCCTACTGGATGCTTAACAACAACTAAACAACAGTCCATCACATACTAACTTCTGAAATTCTTGTAGTATTTAAGTGAGCCTCATATATTTTCTTGTACTAAATTCAATTCCTCATACTAATTCAGGAACAATTAGCTGGAAAACCAATTAGTCAAATAATAACTGAACAGTCTTACTACCAAATTAACTATCAGATATGCCCTTAGACAAGCCATAAGTATAAAATACAAACAAATCTAATCCTCCATGCCTTCCCTATACTTTTACTCATCAAAACCCATATCTACCATAATGCAAAATTATCAACATTTAGCAGTTTGTAAAAAAAAAAAAAAATTGCTTTTGAAAAAGTACTTAATTGCCTTGAGTGGTCATGACTAGCCAATGTACTAGAAAATATAATTTTCCCATCATTTATATAGAAGTAATAATATGCTTATATTCTGTTTTAAAAACATAAAATACCATAACGGACAAAAAGCCAAGAAAACCAAAAAAGCTCCACAAACGAGAGGAACAAGACCAACGAGGGATAAGAACGTTTATTAACCTTACAAAAAACAGGCTGCAGTAAATCAAGCGCTTTCGCCTGCTTAATACCAGGCTTTGTCAAGATAAAAAACATAATACAACACAAGCTTTAAATAAGCATTAAATAAGCATGAATATAGTCACATGACACATTAGATTAAGAATGGATAGATTGTAAGTTTTAGTAATGATTTTTTATATTTTATATTTATGTAATGATTTTATTTTTATTTATGTTTTGTAATGTATTTTGCACTTGTTGATATTCTACGTGTTTAAAAAGTATGGAGTTTTTTAGGTTTTCACCTAGGTCTTCACATATGGTTTGGTCTGTCGGTGTTATAGAATGTTAGCTGTGATATAATGTGCTTGTATCTTTAAAAACAAAGTTTTTCAATACTGACAGTTTATTTATTTAGCTGAATACCTAATTTGTTTATTAATGTGTCATGTGACTATATTCATGCTTATTTAATGCTTATTTAAAGCTTGTATTGTATTATGTTTTTTATCTTGACAAAGCCTGGTATTAACCAGGCGAAAGCGCTTGATTTACTACAGCTTGTTTTTTGTAAGGTTAATAAACGTTCTTAACCCTCGTTAGTCTTGTTCCTCTCGCTTGTGGAGCTTTTTTAAAAACATATGCCAACACTCAATCAGATTATCAAGGAAAATTATTTTTCGTAAGCAGAGATGTCCATAAGGAACTTTACTTTTCAATTTAGCAATAAAAACATTAACGATTCTCATATGACAAAAGCTTTTAAACAGCTACTTTATAAGTGGAAATGTCCTTCTAAAGAGCTTCATTTAAGCATTTAGCTTTGCATAATGATAATAAATTTAAATATCTACAATTGTCTCTGTACACTGACGATATAATAAAGTATGTATGCATGTAGATCTATACATATATATACACACACACACACACACATATATGTATGTATATTTGTGTGCCTGTATATATATTCCCTTATCCCCACTGTGCTACAATCTCGGCAACAGCCATTTTCCCACATTTTTATCTTTTTTTTTTTGAACATTGTCACAGAAGTGATTTTTCAGTGAAAAGCACTTTTGCGAAAGTGTGCTTGGCCGTTTCACTTTCGGTGAAATGGTCATTCGATAAATAGTATGGATCCCATATGTGTGTACAGTGGATATAAAAAGTTTACACACCCCTGTTAAAATGTCAGGTTTCTGTGATATAAAAAAATGAGACCAGAATAATCATTTCAAAACTTTTCCCACCTTTAATGTGACATATAACCTATACAATTCAATTGAAAAACAAACAAATCTGTTAGGGGAAAAATATAAAAAATAAAGAACCTACAATACACTGGTTGCATAAGTATGCACACCCTTAAACTAATACTTTGTTGAAGCACCTTTTGATTTAATTATAGCATTCAGTATTCTTGGGTACACACCTGCCATCAATTAGAGAGATTCTGATCAACCCCAACTAAAGTTCAGCTGTCCTAGTAGGATTTTTGACATGTACTCAGTTGCCTGCTACAGCAAAAGCCATGGTTTGCAGGGTCTCATTTTTCATAGCTATCACTCAGAAGAAGGGTACAAAAACATTTCCACAGCAATGGATATACCATGGAACACAGTTAAGACAGTCATCAAAAAGTAATATGGGACAACAGTGACATTGCAAAGAACTGGATGCCTCTCCAAAATTGATGAAAAGAAAAGATGAAAACTGGTCAGCGAGGCTTTCAAGAGATCTACAGCAACACTGAAGGAGCAGCAGGAATTTCTGGCAAGTACTGGTTGTGTACTACATCATCATCATCATCAGCCCCCTTTTTCCCATTTTTCTACATGGGGTCGGGGTGTTGTGTTGTCACCAACTCTCTCGATTCAGTGCCACACTCCTGCCTTCTTCAACACTCATCCTTGACTGTCACAGATTTTCTTTCACACAATCCATCCACTTCTTTGCTGGATGCCCTCACTTCGTCTTACCTTCTTCCTGTCTGTCCCAAAGCTTCCTTACTAGATTGTCTTTTGCTTTTTTGCACATGTTCAAACCACTGTAATCTGTTCTTTTTAATCTTTTCTGCAATTGGAGCTACTTTGGCTTCTGCTCTTCTGTCCTCATTTCTTCGTCTGTCCCACAGTGTGCATCCTACCACCTTCCTCAGGCACTTCATTTCCATCACCTCTAGCTTCTTCAGCTGTTCTGCCTTTACTGCCCAGGTTTCTGTACCATTCAGTATTACTGGTCGCACCACTGTCTTGTACACCTTACTTTTCAGCTTCTTTGGCATTCTTCTGTCAGACAACACCTGACACTCTATGCCAGTTGACTGTAGATCCTCTGATTCTAGCTTTGACCTCTTCATTCAGACTACCCTTCCCCTCAACTACTCCTCCCAGATACTTGAAGCTGTTTACCTGTTCCACTATCTTCCCTTCTATCTCTATTGTCAGCTTCTTCTGATTTTCCCAATTTGCTGCCATTACTACCATCTTAACTGTGCTTAGTTTCATCCCGCATGCCTTCAGATTTGCATTCCATTCTCCTATCCTTGGCTGAAGTTCTAGCTAAGAGTCTACCTGCACTGCCACATCGTCTGCATACAGCAGCTTTGTTGCTCCATCTCCTTTAAACTGTTTGCTAATGTAGTCTATCACCAGGATGAACAGCAGTGGGCTCAGGGCTGAACCCTGATGTACACCCACACCCACTGGGAACCCTTGCGTTAGGCCAAACACTGTCCGTACTTGAGTCATTGGGTCCTTGAACATAGCCTGCACTAATTCTACCAATGTTTCTGGGACTTCAAACCACTGCAGTACTGCCGAGATCCGCTTTCTTGGGACATTGTCATATGGCTTCTACAAGTCTAGGAATGCCCAGTGGGACTATCTCCTCATCTCTAGCTTCTTCTCAAGTATCCATCTCAATACAAACATTGGGTCAGTTGTGCCGCATCCTAATCTGAATCCAAACTGCTCATCTCCCATCTTACATTCTACTACTCTGCGTATTCATTTAGCAATCACCCTTCTCCAGAACTTTCATGCAATGTGATAGGAGTTTGATGCCTCTGTACCACCCACAGTTGGGGATGTCCCCTTTGTTCTTGTACACTGGCATGAGTATGCTTATTCACCAGTCATCTGGGATACACTTCTCTCCACATAGCTATTAGTACCCTCAGGAGCCATTTCTCCCCATCTCACCCAGCATCTTCATCATATTTGCTGTGACCTCATCTGAGCCTGCTGGTTTCCCTGACTTCATCTTCTATAGTGCTGTTCTTACTTCTTCTAGGGTGGGCTCCTCTTCTCTCATCATAGGCAGTACAGCTTCTGTGGGGTTTTTCTTCATTCAGAAGCTGCTGACATCCCCTATGAAGGGTGTCTGACTATCTTCTTTATCTTTCTGTCTTTGCCTTTCAGCCTGATATAGTTTCTGTGTGCCCCTTACTGAGTCATTTTCCAGAAGCTGGTACAATGCCTCTGATGCCCTATTCTTTGCTATTGTAACTTCTTTCTTAACTTCTTTGTTAGCCAACTAGTAGTCCTTCCTACCCTGGTCAGTCTTTTCTGCTTTCCACTTCTTCCTGCACTCCTTTTTTCTTTTGATGACTTCCTGGACTTTTGCATTCCACCACCAGCTTTCCTTATGTACCTTATTTCCATACCTGGCTCGGTCACATATCTTTTCTGTAGTCCTAACACATGCTGTTTTTAGGAGCTGCCATTCTTCTTCAACTCCACCTATTACCTCCTCTTCTTGGGGTGCTAGAGCCCCGAGTAATTCCTTGAACTGTTGTACTTTCTCTCCAGTCAATGTCCAGGTCTTCGGCCTGGTCTCTGTTGACCTTAGAGCCTGCTCTGACCACTGCTTGCAGCTGATTGTGGCAACTAGTGGTTTATGCTGTGGGATAACTGTTTCACTGGGGATGACTTTGCAATCATGGATTCTGCCCCAGTGCCTTTTCCTTACTAGGAAAAAGTCTACCTGAGTTGCATGTTGACTACTCTTGTATGTGATCTTGTGACTGTCTCTCCTTCTGAACCATGGTTCACCATGTGTTGGCTACTATCAAGCCATTTGCCAGACAGAAGACTAGAATGACTTCTCCTTCTTTATTCCTGTTGCCCCACCCATGTGGACCCAGGCAGTCCTCATATCCTGTTCTGTCTGTCGTGATATGTGCATTCAAGTCACCCATTATCAACACCAATTCATGTTGTCCTGCTTTATCTAGTAGGCCCTGCAATTGTTGTCTGAATGCACTCTTTTCCTCACTATCACAACCCTGCTGTGGGGAATAGGCTGAGATTATGAATACTGCCCTATCATTACACTGGAGTCTGACTGCCATGAGTTTGTCATTAATTCTGATGATATTTCCTTGCTGCCTTCTGAAGCCTCTCTCTCACCACAATTGCTACACCATTTCTAGCCTGCCCTCCACCTGAGTAGTAGACTCTGGATCCCAAGCCAATTGACTTTGCTGCACTGCTCTTCCATCTCTTTTCCTGCATAAATAGGATGTCCAGCCTCCTCCGTATCATCATGTCATCCTCTTCCAAGCTGTGTCCTATCAGTGAACCTACATTAAGTGTAGCAATTCTCAGTTCATGTTTGGCAGGTTGATTGGTTTTACATCCAGCTATCGATCAATAGAGCTATCCCAGGTAACCCAGGCTGGGCAACTAGACACTGGCCAGCCAGTAGCTTACTGACCCAAGGCTGCTGGGCTTTATGGCGGGCATACACTGGCCAAGAGGGGCAGATATACCCCTCCCACTGTTAGCAAGGGTCCCTGACATGGGTTAGAGTAGGCCAGGTCCTCAACCTACTTATCATCAGTAACAACCCATGCCCATTTTTGGCAACATTAGTCAACATGACCGAATCACCTAGAGCCATATTTTTTTACACTGCCAAGTGGCTAGCCCTGCCACGGCACGCGGTCTGTGATCGTGTTCTCCTATCTTGAGGATACTGCGCACCACAGTAGATGCCCAAAGTGGTTGGTCTGTACAACTCTTCTCCCTATAGGGCACCATGTAGAGTCTGTGCTGCTGCACACAGCTCCATTCATTGGTGAGTATGAGATGGAAACACTCAGCATGTTTTTCAGACATGGGAGAAACCCCACGTAGACACAGGGAGAACATGCAAACTCCAAACAGGCAATATATATATATATATACACATACACACGCGGACGGACACACACACAAAATGTATTATTTTCAGTATTCTATTTGCATTCTTATGGAATCAGAATATATTCATACATTCTCAAAATCCTTCAAAAAATCATGTTTATAAAAACATTTCTTTGAAACACTGGTGTTTCATCATCTGTACTATTACTACGACAGATGATTTTTCATTCAATTGGTGATTTAAAACAGGAGAAATAGAATCAGTCAGGTTGTACTTATTGGTCTAATTATTTATCAAAGTGTAAGGGTGGGAACCTCAAAGATATACATGATTAAATTTAATTTAGACAAAAGTTTGTTTGGATGTTTAAGATTTATGGAACTTACTAATTCAAGCATTGCTTTGCAACACATCAATGTACTAAACTGATTATGTGCAATCTTTCCTACACTTATGCTATAGATAATGTGAACCTGGATGAGTCTTAAGTAGCATGAAGCACCATTTAGCCACACCTCTAACAATACTATTTAATCTCTGCCTCAATCCAGGTTTTGTACCAAGTGAATGAAGAACAGCTGCAGTCATTCACCTTCATAAGGGAGGACCTTCCACAGAGCCAGGCAATTACGCACCCACAAGTCTGACCAGTTTTATATGCAAAGCCATGGAAAGACTTATGAGATTAAAGATTCACAAAAAAGGGGAATCTCCAAACACTGGACCCATCTAAGTTTGGATTTGTCAAGTGGAGGTCATGCTTATTCAGCCTGGAGGATTTTTGAAAAGTTCACCAAAGCAAGGGATGAAGGCAAAGCAGTACACACTGCTTACCTCAACCTAGCCAAAGTGTTTGATATAATTCCCCACTCAGACAAACCGGGAATAAATCCCCTATTGTCACCCACTGGATTGCCAACTGGCTCACAGATATGACACATGAAATCAAAATAGGGGAAGTTACCTCCACAAAGAAACTAGTCATCAGTGGAGTAACCTAGGCTCTGTGTTGGGGCATCTCCTGTTTGGCATCTACTTTTCTGAAGTAAGAGACAACATCAAAGGGCTCTGGTTGACTACATTTGCATATGACTGCAAGCCAGGAGCAGTCAGTGAATCCTTTGATGACTTAGATATCCTGCAGTGAAATTTGTCCCAAATAAATAAGTGGTGCCAAAATCATGGACTGAAACTAAATACTGAAATATGCATTATTGTATCCTTTGGAAAGTCTTTCATCCCAGGGAACTACCACATTAACAATATGCCTGTAGGAGTTGACACAGTTGTTCAGGAGTTAGGAACTTATGTGGACAGTGACCTGACTTTTTGACCAACAAGTGCCCACTGTTGTAACAAAGTCCTTCTATACTGCACAGCTTATAAACAAAGAGATTGTGTCTGGATCTAGGGATGTCAATGTCCCCTTTACTCAGCCCTTAGTAGGCCAATCATTGAATATAATGCCCCATTGCCCCCTTTAGCATGTATCAGTCCAAATACATGCAGTAACTGGGACACTCACAGATATACTTTACTAAAAGGATAGAAAGGCTAAAAAATGTCCTAAATGGGCCGACTCAAAACCTTGTCACTATACTCGGCATCCTACAGGCTCTTGTCAGTTGACCTGTACCTGGCATACAAAGTATCCCCCAACCCATTACTGATGGATTTACTACACATCAGCAAGTAAAATGGCATGGTCATTCTGATTTTTGATATGTGACAATTTTAAATAAGTATAAATTTATAGCTCTACATATTCATTATATTTATTTATTGATGCTCTCATGTTTGTAGAGTTGATGTGTATATGGTTGATAGCTATGAGTCATTTTTAATTTTTTTTTCTGAAATTAGCTTGTGTGTGTTTTTCTTTATAATATAGTAATCAGTTTCTTGTATATATGGAATACAAGACTATGTGAAAAAGATATAAATTATTAGTTATCCTGAAGTTATAATTTACTGAATTTTGACAGAACATTTGAAGAAAATGAGGAGGACTAGAGCAAGTCCCAAGCTGCTTAGAAACACTGACAGGAAATGGAATGTTAAGTTTACAGATCCAAATCAAAGACAATTTTGTAGTCATTCGCTTGTAACAGGATATGAAACAGGAGTGATAGCAACAAATTGCAGTTGTGAATACAGACTTGCACAATGACAGATATGGTGCACAGACAAGTGAATACTGCCATTTTGGGCCTTAGTGAGTTGACTTCTTCATGGTGGGATACACTGATAAAATCTGGTGGGACACAGTGAAATGCATCTTAAAAAACACATCAATGAACTACATTTGATCTGTTTCCATAAATATGGGCAAGTCAGATTACATTGCTAAGCTGTATCATTTCCTACGTATTACAGAGGCTTTTCGAAGGAAGGCTATGAGCTCTGACTGATGTGGGAAGAGAGTGAGGAAGGACATAAAGAAGTTGCATATAGGCTTGTATTGCAGAAACCACTGCACAGAAGGTTTCAAGCATTGTGTAGTGCTGTAAGAATGATCAAATATGACTGCATAGATGTATGTTTTTATTTGATCACATAGGTGGACTTTGCCTGTGAAGCACATTTGCAGCTATGATCTTGTTACAGTTGAGAAAAGATATTTAACATAGGTGAGCACAGCAAATAATATGCATTTTTTGCAGACATCCATTACAGTATACATTACAGTATGGGGTAGGGAGTGTGGCTCAGAATCACGTTTGGCAGAATTTGTGAATATTAAGTTGAAATGATTTTAATGATACATGTCATATATTGCAAGATTCATGGTATTTATAAGTACACTAGGTTTTGAACTATGTCAGCCATGCTGTTTTTGTGGTGACTTATGTTATTTTAGTTATTCCTCATTTACAGGGGTTGGAATGATTTTATGTGGTAGCGGTTTAAGGTACTAATCAAGGGCAGTATAAAATCAACATTATATTCAATTCTATGGATGAGGTTTTGAGCAATATTTTTTTTTTGAAAATGAATACTATAAACTAGCCATGTGGACATCAGTTGCTGCAATGTTTGCTAATATAGTCTTTTGGTGATGCGAGCCAAAATGTGAGTTTGCATCTCATTTCTGGAAATTTGTGAAACTCTACCAATGTTTTTAGGTTCATAGGTTCATAGGTTCATACTAGGCTATCTGCCCGAGGGCATTTACACCCCTTTAGTATGGGGAACTATACCCATTATTTTGCTGTGCCTCTGTCGAGCAGTGACACTGAGGTTATCCCTGGGGTATATCTGTGATCTCCCATCCATTGGTCAAGATTTCTCTTGAACAAGGCCAGCGGGGTGCTCTGCCTCACATGTACCGGGATTTTGTTCCACAGCATAGGGAGTCTTTGGCTGATGAATCTATCCCTCCAGCACGTCCTATTAATAGCCGTGTCAAGGTTTAAGTCTCCTTGTGGCTCTGATGGATCTAGATTTTTGAGGTGAAGCATATTCATCAAATCTGGGTTTGACATGGCCTTGTATGTTAGGCAAAGGTCACCTCTGAGCTGAATAGAGCTGGAGTTCTTTCAGTCGGGCAGCATAGGACAGATTTTTGAGACCCTTTATCCTTTTGGTGAGGAACTTTGTGGCCTCTCCAGCTGCTGCAAGTGTCGGGTCAGATACATTCCGAATGGGGCATTGTACTCAATCATTGGTCTGATGAATGATGAGTAAAGGGAGACTATGACCTCCCTTGATCTAGATGAGAATCCCTTCATGATAAGGTGGGCAATGTAGAAGGTCTTCCTAACTACTTTAGCTACATGGGTGTCGAATGACAGACTACTATCAACCTGGGTCCCCAGGTCCCTGATAACTTCTTCTGTGCTCAGTGGATTGCCACCTATTTGGTAGCTAGGGGTAACCTTGTTTTTCCCGGTATGACTATGCATTTTTGGCATTTAACTTTAGGCCGTGGCTCTGGCACCAGTTATCCGCTTCTGTGAGACCCTTCTGAAGGATATCTGTATCAGATGTGTTTTCTACTATGGCCCAGTTTGCAGTCATCTGCAAACTTTGTCAGCCATAACCCTCCTGTGTTTGCTTGTACTTTGGAAAAGTAGATGCCAAACAAGAGTGGGCCCAGGACTGAGCCCTGTGGGACACCACTTGTGACAGGCTTTGGGTCTGACATGGCACCAGCAACTCTGACCCTGTGGGTTCTGTCACTCAGCCAGTTTGCAACCCATCTTGTGATGTATGGGTTGACATTTAAGCTGATGAGTTTTTCAATGATACCCGAGTGGGGTATTGTATCGAAGGCCTTAGCCAGATCGAGGTAGGCTGTATGGACTGCCTTTCCCTCATCAATGGCTTTGGTGACTGTTTCAAAAGTCAACCAAGTTTAAAAGGCATGATCTGCCTTTGACAAAGCCAAACTGGGTTGGATCCAAAGTCTGCAAATTCCTATGTCTTTATTTATGAGGTCCATTATGATCCTCTCCATGGCTTTTCAGATAAGGCTTGTCAAGCTAATGGGCGGTAATTTCCAGGATCGGTGGAGGCACCGCCTTTGTGAAGTGGTACCACAGTTGCAGTCGCCACCCCTGGGTACGTATCCAGAGGTAAGACTTTGATTAAACAGCTGTCCTAGCTGTGGGTTTAATTCTCATTGAGTTCATGGAGCACACAGCCGGGGACACCATCAGGTCCCATGGATGCTGTGTTTTTGCTTTGGAGAGAGCAGTTCTCACTTGGGCTGGAGATGTTTGGGGGCTGCAATTGTTTGGTATAGATATCTCTCCTTTGGGGGAGGGGAGAAGTTTGCACTGAACCTGTCAGCCAGTATGTTGGCAATGTCTGTAGGATCAGTAATCTTCACATCATTTTGAACTAGCTCTGAGCATATCTGGGAGTTTCCTCCCAGGTTTCTAACATAGCTAAAGAAGGCCTTATGATTGTCTTTTGAGTCTTTAGCTATTTTTCTCTCGAAATTTGCTTTGGATGATTTTATGAGAGCTCTTAGTTTTTTACTTATAGTGATCAAGGGTGTCTTACCTTTTAAGGATTTTGCTCTATCTTGTAGTAGCTTCCTCCTTTGTTGTAGAGTTTGTTTATGGCTGGGGTCCACCAGACTGGACGCTTGCCTTTGGTACAAAGAGTCTTTGTTTTGCTTGGGATTGCCTTATCCATGCAGTCCTGCAGGTGCTGGTAGAAGGCATTTGTAAGTGATTCAGCGGCTTGAGTACTGTTTTCCGCTGGCTTGGGGGCCTTAAAGGAGACCACACTAGTCTTTAGAAGTGTGAAGTCGGCTTTTGAGAAGTTCTTTACTGTGGTCTTTTTTATTTCAGGTGGGGTGGGATGAGGACCTCCAGCGAGATTAGTTTGTGGTCTGATCTCACCAGTGAGGGTACACCGGTGTTGAACATTGTGCTCCCATGTTCGTGATGATGAGATCAAGTATGTTATCTCCTCTTGTGGGATGGTGACTAGTTGTTCCATGGCATTTGAGTTTATGAATTCCAGGAACTTTTGGGCTAGGGTGTTTGGGCTTGAGTAGTGTTCCCAGTCTATATTAGGGTAATTGAAGTCACCTAGTATGATGGTGTTTGGTGATACATTTATCCCTCTAGTGTTTTCAGGAAGGCCATGTGAGGTTCCTGAGTTTGTGAGGTGGCCTGTAACATGCTACAATTTGCAGAGCAGTCTTGCCTATGGTTAATTGCACCTGGATGGTCTCCAATGCATCGTGTTGCCACCAGTCTTGAGGTGTGGGTGTCCTTGATGAATATGGATACCCCCTCCTTTCTTGGTATTGTCCGGATTTTGGGGCGGAACATGATATGAGGTAAAACCTGATAGTGCTGGGGTGCTCTCAGGAGCCTTGAACCAGATTTCTGTCACAGCACAGACATCGATGTTCTCCATACTGAGAAGGGCCTCGCATTTTGAGATTTAGACTTCTGGCATTGAGCAGCATTACCCTTAGTTTTTTCCTTTTTGTGTTCTAGGGTGGTAGGTTTAGAATTTGAGCCTTGCCTAAAAAGGCACTATGGGGTGGCAAGAGCCTTTGCCAATATCCGGAATCCCAGGGTGACAGGTGCAAGCCGTCCCTTGCGAAGCAGCGTGGCTTGTCCAGCATGTCATCCCAGGCAGACAGACACTGGATCCCCTTTGAATGACACGAGTGTTTAAGCCAATTGTTAAAGCTGATCATCTTATCTCTGTATTGTGGCATCATTCTTGGTGAAGGTAGGATACTGCTCAAGGTCAGGGTCATACCTGCCTGGGCTACATAATCAGAGAGCTCCTCAATGTCTCTTTTCATGTAGTCCAAGGAGGTACCTCAGGTCGCTTACACCAGCGTGGACAATGACTGAGTCATATTTGTACCTGCTGTTGAGAGACCTGAGTGCTTGCGTTGTGTGGCGGATTCTAGCCCCCGACAGGCAGCTTACTGTGACCTTCTCCTTACTCAGTCTGGTGAGCGGGACATCAGTGTGTCTGACTATGGAGTCACCAATGACTAGTGTGTCTGGCATTGTGTTTGGCCTTAAGGGCTGTGACTGTTTGACACTCTGACTGTGAGGTCTATGTGTTGCAGGTGTTGTGTTCTGAGGTGGTGGTTGTTTGGGTGTCTGCTTTGGTGGCCTCTGCTGTTTTGGTAGATTTTTGATCAGAGCCTCCGAGTATGTCTTTGTGTGTTTATGTGTATGATTTGAGGTTGTAATGGTACTATGTGAGACTGGGTCTATAGTGTGTGTGGTAACCTTCTCCTCCTGACTGGTCTTGCCAGTCCTATGTTGAGAGAGCTCAGCCTCCAGTTTGGCCGTATAGTTGCATCTCTCGCATGTATTTGTGTTTTGTGTGCAGGGAGCCTTTGGGTTATGAATCTGTCCCTCCAGCATGTCCTATTTATTTCTGTGTTGAGGTTTAAGTCTCTTGTTCTCGTGGCTTTTGGATGGCATATTCATTTTGTGAAGTAGGGATATTGATAGCTTTTAGGAATTTATTGTTTATATTAATGGCACATCTTTCCTCAGTTTTAAGAGTGAAAATGATGTTAGCATGATTAATTCTTTGGATGTAAAAATTATGAAAAATTGGGACCAACTAAGGCTCAATTAAATCCATGATAAATCAAGGACACTAATTCTAAAGGCTTGATGCATGTCAGGAACTGTCATCATCCTTCACAGAAAAGGAATTTATTAAAGGATCAGTGATGTGTATTTAACATTTGGTCTCCAAAGATGTAATTCTAATGAGATGGAAATCCGTACTGGGATGTTTATGGAAAGGAAGTATCCAATTGATTTAATAGATAGAGACACATTTTCAAGAGTTACACACAGGTAGAAAATACACATTTCAGCCTCTTATTAGATATCACAGTAGCTTGAAAAAACAACAAAAAGGATGGAAAAGATTATCCACTGAATATGATTTGTAAATTTAATAGTAGGACCAAGGATGTTAGAGGCATGTTGACAAGGAACTGGTTATTGGTACTCTAGGCTCTGTGGTTGTACATCTCACAGGATGATGAACCAAATTTTGTAAACAGAAAGGGGAGGAATTTAAATCAGTATTTTGAAAAGGGATAGGTGATGACAATGTTTCCAAAAAGTGTATGGCAAAATGTGAGCAATGTGCTCAGTGTTGGTTTATTTACAAATGAGCTAACATCACTGTGACTAATTATGTAAGAGTTGTTAAAGCCATAAAAAATAACATTAAGAATTTACCTTATATGCCTTTAGTCAGGAACAACACTTCAGGATGTGCAAACAGAAATGTTATTTTACAGCGCTGGGAGTCAGTCTTCACAGCTCTTGATGAAGCATTCTCACTTTACATACAAAAGAACATTTCTTATCAAACTGGTCATGCAATTTCATTATGTTGCAATGACTGTGTCCTATAGAAAACTTTGCAAATGTCCTCATCCCTCATGATTTTCACCTCAGACTTCACGTGAACACCTTCCTATACATGATTCACCTGCTTCCAAGGGGTCTTGTTTCTGACCTTCGATGTTTCAAACCTACCCTAGCAACAACACACTCCTAGCCTGGAAGAAGAATGCAGTTTGAAATGAACAGTAGTACTGTGGCTTATGAAGCTGTATTTTTCCCAGCCTTGCAGACAAATTTTATTTGCTTTTTTTAACAATTACATTATAGCATCATGAATATACTGAAATTAATATATTTTAATAAGCTGGTCTTGTCCTATAACAGGGTGTTATTCTCAAATGGAAATTTAAGTGTAATGCAAAATAGTTATTTAGTTCATTACGTTTCATCCACAGGTTTTTATTGTAAACACTAAAAACACTATAAAAAGAGAATTTACAACCATTTATATGCAGCTAAGAGGAGTGATGCTACTTATGCATTATGTCAACATGCTGTAATATGTTCACGTTTTAAAAAAATTTGTTTTTTTTTTCATTCGTGAAAGATTTCATCCATTTAAGAGAGGGGAAAATTGGGCTACTCACTTGGAGGAAAGGCAACTAAATTGACAATTGCCATTGGATGCTACCAAGTTTCCGGGGTTAAATGATAGCATTTCTATTAAAAGGTTTGTTAACCCTAAAAAGAGTTCAGTTATGAGAGAAGGATTTAATATTTTTCATAGGTTCATAGGTTCATACTAGGCTATCTGCCCTAGGGCATTTATAAGCCTAGCCAGAGTGTGTGTGGCTTTCACCACCCCTTAGGATGAGAATATATATGCCTTTTTAGGGTTTAGTTTACTGTGCCTCTGTCTAGTAGTGACACAGAGATGACCCCCGGGGTAAACCTACGATCTCCCATCCATTCGTCGAGATTTCTCTTGAATAGAGTCAGTGAGGGGCTCTGCCGAAAATAGACTGGGATTCTGTTCCAGAGTGCAGGGAGCCTTTGGGTTATGAATCTGTCCCTCCAGCATGTCCTATTTATTTCTGTGTTGAGGTTTAAGTCTCTTGTTCTCGTGGCTCTGATGGATTTGGATTTTCTGAGGTGGAGCATGTCCATTAATTCCGGATTGGACATGGCCTTGTACGTCAGGCACAGATCACCTCTGAGTAGGCGGTATGCGACTGAATAGAGCTGGAGTTTTTTCAGTCGGGCAGCATATGACATATGTTTAAGACCCTTTATCCTCTTGCTGAGGAACTTTTGGGGTCTTTCCAACTGCTGCAGGTGTCGGGTGAGATACATCCCAAATGGGGCATTGTACTCAATCATTGGCCTGATAAGAGAAGAGTACGGGGCACAATGACCTCTCTTGATCTAGATGTGAAACCCTTCATGATAAGGTGGGCAATATAGAAGGTCTTCCTAACCACTTTGGCAATGTGAGTGTCAAATGAGAGGTTACTGTCAACCTGGGTCCCTAGGTCCCTGATTACCTTTTCCGTACTTAATGGATTACCACCTATGTGGTAATTTGTTGGTACCTTGTTTTTCCCAAAGGGTATGACTATACATTTTTTGGCGTTCAGCTTAAGGCCATGGCTCTGGCACCAATTATCTGTTTCTATGAGGCCTCTCTGAAGGATGTTTGTGTCTGCTGGAGTATCAATTATGGTGCCCAGTTTGCAGTCATCTGCGAACTTTGTCAGCCACAATCCTCCTATGTTTGCCTGTACCTTGGAAAAATAAATGCCGAACAAGAGGGGTCCCAGGACTGAACCCTGTGGGACACCGCTTGTGACTGGCTTAGAGTCTGACATAGCTCCAGTAACTCTGACCCTGTGGGTTCTGTCCTTGAGCCAGTTTGCAACCCATCTTGTGACATATGGGTTTACATTTAAGCTGGTGAGTTTGTCTATGATGCCCGAGTGGGGTATTGTGTCAAAGGCTTTTGCAAGGTCAAGGTAGGCTGTGTGAACTGCCTTACCCTCATCAATGGCCTTAGTGACTGTTTCAAAAAGTCGACCAAGTTCAAAAGGCAGGATCTGCCCTTGACAAAGCCAAATTGGGTAGGATCCAATGTCTGTAGGTCCCCAATGTCTTTGTTTATGAGTTCCATAATGATCCTCTCCATAGCTTTGCAGACCAGGCTCATCAAGCTTATGGGGCGGTAATTTCCAGGGTCCGTAGAAGCACCGCCTTTGTGAAGTGGGACCACTGTTGCCGTACGCCACTCTTTGGGTACGTATCCTGTAGTAAGACTAAGATTAAACAGCAGCCTTATGTGTGGGTTTAGTTCCTCTTGGAGTTTATGTAGCACACAGCCCGGGACACCATCCGGTCCCATTGATGCTGTGTTTTTAGCTTTAGAGAGGGCAGCTCTCACCTGGGCATCTGAGATGTTAGGGAGGCTACACTCTGCTGGGATAGTTATTTCTCCTTTTGGGGGGAGGGGGAGGAGAAATTTGCAATGAACCTGTCTGCCAGAATGTTGGCAATGTCAGTGGGTTCAGTGTATTTTGTGTCATTTTGGACTAACTCTGAGCATATCTGGGAGTTTCCACCCAGGTTTCTAACATAGCTAAAAAAGGCCTTGTGATTGTCTTTTGTATCTTTTGTGATTTTTCTCTCAAAGTTGGCCTTGGATGATTTTATGAGTGATCGTAGTTTTTTGCTAGTACTGATCAGAGATGGCTTCCCTTTTAGGGGTTTTGCTCTGTCATATAGTAGCTTCCTCCTCCTGTTGTAAAGTTTGTTTATGGCTGGGGTCCACCAGACTGGGTGCCTGCCTTTGGGAGAATGGGTCTTGGTTTTATTTGGGATTGCATGATCCATGCATTCTTGAAGGTGCCCATAGAAGGCATTTGCAAAGTATTCAGCAGTGTGGGTTGTGGTTTCCACTGGCCCAGGGGCCTTGAAGAATACCACTTCAGTCTTAAGACGTGTGAAGTTTGCTTTTGAGAAGTTCTTCACTGTGGTCTTTTGTGCAGGGGGTGGGGGCGGGATGTGGATTTCCAGTGAGATTAATTTATGGTCTGATCTTACCAAAGAGGGATATATATACTTCCAGTGTGGAGCATTTTGTCCCCATGTTTGTGATGATCAGGTCTAGTATATTGTCTCCTCTTGTGGGAATGGTGACTAGTTATTCCATTGCATTTGAGTTTATGAATTCTAGGAACCTTTGGGCTAGGGTGTTGGGGCTTGAGTAATGTTCCCAGTCTATGTTTGGGTAGTTGAAGTCTCCCAAAATGATGGTATTTGGAGAGACATTCATACTCTCCAGTGTCTTCAGGAAGGCTGTGTGGGGTTCCTGAGTTTGAGAGGGAGGTCTGTAGCATGCTACAAACTGTAAGGCAGTTTTGCCTATGGTTAGTTGCACCTGGATAGTCTCCGATGCTTCGTGCGTTGCCACTAACCTGGAGGTGTGCATATCTTTGATGAAAATGGATACTCCCCCTCCTTTTGTGGTTCGGTCCAAGTTTTGGGGCCGGAAAGCATGATATGAGGTAAAACCTAATAGTGCTGGGGTGCTCTCAGGAGCCTTGAACCAGGTTTCAGTCACTGCACAGACATCGATGTTCTCCATACTGAGGAGGGCTTCAAGGGAGTGCATCTTGAGGTTTAGACTTCTGGCATTGAGCAGCATTACCCTTAGTTTTTTTCCACTTGTGTTTTCTAGGGAGGTAGGTTTGTCATTTGAGCCTTGCCTAAAAAAGGCACTATGGGGGTGGCAAGAACCTTGGCCAATATCCGGAAGCCCAGGGGTGACAGGTGCAAGCCATCCCTTGCGAAGCAGCGTGGCTTGTCAAGCATGTTATCCCAAGCAGACAGACACTGGGTCCCCTTAGAATGACACCAGTAATTAAGCCAATTGTTAAAACTGATCATTTTGTCTTTGTACTGTGGCATCATTCTTGGTGAGGGTAAGATGCTGCTCAGGGTCAGGGTCATACCGGCCTGGGCTACATAATCAGAGAGCTCCTCTATGCCTCTTTTCATGTAGTCCAGGGAGGTACATCTCAGGTCGTTCACACCGGCATGTACAATGACTGAGTCATATTTGTACATGCTGTGGAGTGACCTGAGTGCTTGTGTTATGTGGCGGATTCTAGCTCCCGACAGGCAGCTTACTGTGACCTTTTCCTTGTTCAGTCTGGTGAGCGGGACGTCAGTGTGTCTGACTATGGAGTCACCTATTACAAGTGTGTCTGGCATGTTGTTTGGCCTTAAGGGCTGTGACTGTTTAGCACACTGACTTTGTGAACTATGTGTTGCATGTGCTATGTCTTGAGGTGGTGGTTGCTTGGGTGTCTGCTTTGGAGGCCTCTGTTGTTTTGGTAGATTTTTAATCAGCGCCTCCGAGTATGTTTTTGTGTGTTTATGTGTTTGGTTTGCAGTTGTGATAGTTCTATGTGAGACTGGGTTTGTGGTGTGCGTGGTTACCTTCTCCTTCTGACTGGTCTTGCCAGTACTGAATTGAGAGAGCTCAGCCTCCAGTTTGGCTATATAGTTGCATCTCTCACATATATTTGTATTTGTTGGGAGGAGGAGAGGGTTGTCTGTGTACATGAGGCAATTGTAACATTGCCTCAAGATTCCCAGATTCACCAGCTGAACAGGAGAGGACGCCAGCAACTGACCCTTTGACATGCTAGAAATAGTGAAAACGATTGCTCTGTAACTGAGTCAGAAAGGACCTATAGGGAAATGGGTACTCAACAGAATTTAGGTGAATGAAGTACTTTCTTTTGTTTAAGAGTGCTTTACCTGTGTAAAAAATGCTTTAGGAGCAAGTGCTGAGCTTTTCAGATAGGGTATAGGCTGTTTAGATTGCAAGTAGAACAGTTCAAAAATATTGTTCAATGCTGTGCCTAAGTCCCACCAGACAAACGAATAACAAATTCCAAAAGCAAGAAAGGTGGGACACTGCTGGAGTTTCTGTATCCTTTATTAAAAGCAAACAAAAATAACCAAAGATAAGCGCTTTCGGGTGGAAACCCTTCACCAGATCACATACAAACAAACAATCCAGCAATTTAAACTAGTATCCAACCAATAGGGATCAGTAAACTACCCGTTAACAGTTCTAAGGGAAAAATTGAAGAGCAGACTTGGCGGAGCCAGAAAAAGTTTAACCTTGTTTAACCAGCGCTGCGCTATGCGACAGCAGAAAGCCGTGCAAACGCGGATTTTAAGCAGTGAACTACAAAAGAGCTAGGAATGGTCCCAAACAACCAATTACTACAGCTTCTTGTGCTGCGGTCACTTCCCCCAAGGACAGGTAGGCTGCTCAAGGCTCCCCACTCCCACTGGTGAGCAAAGAAACTTCCTTCTATCCAAGTAAGGTAATGGACAACACAGGAACTACACCACAGCCCAGAATACAGCAATGCCTGTATACTGGTCTAAACTAGTCGAGAAAGGCGGGAAAACAAGGATTATTTTTTTGTTTGTTTTTTTTTTGTAGAAACACACAGAAAATGCAGAGACAGTGATAAATTAGTAACACAGGCTAGCACACTTTAGTGGGCAGCCTCCACAGTTAAATTAAACAAACAAACAAGCAAACTTTCGATTAAATTCGACTAAATGTAACTTTAAGTACAGATTTTAAAATAAATGCAGTAATCAGTAAAAAACAGTTCAGGCTAGTTCAAAGTAAGCAACAGAAGCTATTTCCAGTGAAAAAAAAGCAAAGATACTTAAATCCAGAAGGTAGTCGCTTTTTCGAGTTCCTTGCTGCTAGGACCACTCTGTAAACCCACGTGGAGCTTGTCTGAGCAGTATAGCCAGAAAAAATGCCCAGAGGCAGATTTTAAGCAGTGAACTACAAAAGAGCTAGGAATGGTCCCAAACAACCAATTACTACAGCTTCTTGTGCTGAGGTCACTTCCCCCAAGGACAGGTAGGCTGCTCAAGGCTCCCCACTCCCACTGGTGAGCAAAGAAACTTCCTTCTATCCAAGTAAGGTAATGGACAACACAGGAACTACACCACAGCCCAGAATACAGCAATGCCTGTATACTGGTCTAAACTAGTCGAGAAAGGCGGGAAAACAAGGATTATTTTTTTTTTTTTTTTTTTTTGTAGAAACACACAGAAAATGCAGAGACAGTGATAAATTAGTAACACAGGCTAGCACACTTTAGTGGGCAGCCTCCACAGTTAAATTAAACAAACAAACAAGCAAACTTTCGATTAAATTCGACTAAATGTAACTTTAAGTGCAGATTTTAAAATAAATGCAGTAATCAGTAAAAAACAGTTCAGGCTAGTTCAAAGTAAGCAACAGAAGCTATTTCCAGTGAAAAAAAAAGCAAAGATACTTAAATCCAGAAGGTAGTCGCTTTTTCGAGTTCCTTGCTGCTAGGACCACTCTGTAAACCCACGTGGAGCTTGTCTGAGCAGTATAAGTTACACAGAGTGATATTTAAATGTTTTAATAATTTGGGTTATATGTTTATTTTGAGTGTGTAGTAGTTCTGATGAAGTTCCAGTATCTATGTGAATGAAACCACTTAGCTTCTTATGGTAAAAGCTGTGCTTCCTATTTCTTTACTGACTCTTTCTTTCTGGATATATTGCAGTCAGTACCCATCCCTAGTTGTTACAGCAGTCAAACCACTTCATGGGATGGCCAATAGGTTTTAAGCTAGACAAATTAATCTATGAACCTATGAACCAGTAAGTAACAGAACACCCTGTTTGTATTAACTACCAGACCATAATTAAACAGTGCAGATAAAAAGATCAGCAAAACAAATATTACATTCCTGGTCTAAGGATGTGGCAGTAATGGTCAGACCACATGTATATGTAATACAAATCACAGAGCAGTTAGTAAAATGAGCAGTTATCTAATATGAGGCTTGTGAATACGATTTTTAGCAAATATGATATAACTAGAAATGGACTTCCAAATGGTACTCACTTGAAATTTGAGGATTCACAATGCTGAATCCCAAAATATGGAGACTGAATTACTGAAAATCCTGTCTTATATATACACTAAGTCTGAGACTGTCATTTCTCAAAATATTCCCTTTTCTCTGAGGTATGGTGATCTCAGAATTAGCATATATATATATATATATATATATATATATATATATATATATATATATATATATATATATATATATATATATATATATATATATATATATATATACACACATGCACACACACACACACACACACACACACACACAATTATAGGGTGGGGAGGTGAGGGATTGGCTTGCCCCCTTGCAAAAAATGAGTATTAAGGAGAAGGGCGATGTTTGATGGATTTCCCATCTTTTTTTTTCATTGTTTCAGGACTCAAGTTTGCAAGTCCTGACATTTCAACTAGGAAGCCTTCCAAACATTGAGTCTGAAATTTTGAATAGCTTTTTTATCACAGATTATATAAGTTGCCGTCTTGGAGGAAGAATTAGTAAAGAGACTGTAAGTTATAAGGACCTGTGATTAGTAACATGCATCCTTCACAGACTGGGAGCCTCCATACTTTTGGAAAGATTGTGAATAAGTATTCTAGCTGAGATGATGATGCAATGAAACAACACATTGTATTCAAAATAATCTGCATGATATGTATGCCGACAGTGGAATGTACTGTTATGATAACCAGAGCATACCCTACAACAAGAATAAATACTCTTTCCTATAATTTATCTTCTGCATATTTGATGAAGAGCTCAGATGATCTACAGGAAGTGGCTTAAATGGAACAAAATTAATTTTGAGTTTTTTGTCTATATATATATATATATATATATATATATATATATATATATATATATATATATATATATAAATATTAAGAGAGAGTGGAGTTGTGCCATATGACTTGGAAGGAGTCTTGATTTGTTTTGCTTATTTATCTGTGTGTCTGTTTTCTTTTGTTTTTTAAGTTAAATGAATTGACTACAATGTCCCTCTTTCGTCTGTAAGCATGTTATACACAGACATGCATGCAAACACACTATACTTGCAGGTAATTATGCAGAATGAAATAAAGTGAACAACAGAACACAGTAGAAAGTATATAAGCAAACAACACATTATTTCAATACTCTTAACTTCTCTGAATAAACATAATGAACAGGTCTATGACTGGGTCTCCAACCATAACCACTTACATGTATGAGGCATGGATGCTAATAAATTTTCCTTGGGAGTGACACTTGAGAGGTGAATCTTGACATCTGTGTGAAGACTTAAACTACTTTGCTGTGACTGGAGAAAACTGATCATAAACCTCTTTGTTATGTTTACTCAGTGCTAATATTTCCATGTGCATAGGGACCTGAAGCCAAGTGTCCCTCTACCTTTTCTGTGTGGCACTGAAGTGTTTTACAGCTTTTGAATGGTATTTCAGATTCCTACCACTGTACTAGGGGGTGCTGTGTATACTGTAATATAAGGCTCGTATATAACAGCTCTAAGCTGTACATAAAAAAATCTTGTTATAAACTTCTGACATCAGAGAGGTACGTAACACGTTTGTGTTTTTCCTGACTTTGGAGCACAATCCATGTACTATAATGATTTTACAGTTTTTCTTGGTATTAATAGTCATTTAATTGTGTCTATTCTTAAATCAGCAAGAGGTTAAAACAGTGCAGACATGGCCACCAGAATGTTGGCAGGGAACAGATCACTGCAAAGAGGGATACAATTTACTAAAGAAACTCCAAGCCTGTTGAGATCATGTGCAAAATAGTAAAGATATAAATGAATATAACTAATGTTATGCATTCTTAGAACAGAAACAAAATAACTCAGCAGGCAATGAATTATCAGGTATGTTATAATCTGGCTAAAGTTTGAGCTGCTTCTGCTAGTGATTGTGGAGGTCTAAAAAGAGAACCTTCTTTGAAAATAACGAGCACTAATGGGACTAGATCCCAGTATGCATTTTCCTTATCTAAGAAGTACATATTCTAGAGATGAGAATTCATGTGTAATGCATGTCTTATGGAGGGATCCAATTTCATATAAAGAATATGGTAAATGAGAAAGCTGTTGTCCATGGGTAGCATAACTCCTTTACGTAAAGCCACATACTGGTGTTTGTAGTGTAGGGAACTGTACTGTAAATCTACAACTCTTGGTCTATGAGATCTGACGTCTGTGGCAACTGGTATTTGAGCTTGCAGCATTTAAGGGTAGTCCATATTTTCATAAATGTCATAGCAACCTTTTTCATCGTAAATTTCCAGCCTAATTTTTTTCTTTACTGTGCTCCCACAGTCGTCGATCATCAGAGTCCTCCTGGCAAATTAGACCCTTTGTTCCACATCACCAGCTCTAACATGCATACTTTACATAAGTGTAGAGAAGGGAGAGTTGTAATGGGTTGGCTGTAAAGGATGTCTCTTTACTTCCTCAAAGGGCATGGCCCTTCAAGCAGCCATGCTCCTCCCTCTTTAGCATAGGAGATGGTTTCCCCAGCCTCCACCTGGTGATTGTACCATTGAGTGCAAGCAACTCCCCCTGTAGAAGAGCTGAGCAGGTCACTACTGTTCACAACACCCAGTGAGTTGGCTTAATGGTTTGGTATGCCTTCTTTCTCTTTGTTCTATTTTCTAGCTCCCTTCCCCTGCTTGATACCCTTGTATTTGTTTGTCCTTTCCTTTTCCCTCACTATACATTTCCACTTTTGTTCCTTTCCTATTCCTTTTTCCCTTCCCTGCTTTTTTCCCTTTTCTTTCCTTCTCTGACTGTCCTCCCTTGCCCTTCCTCCCTTCCCCTCCTCCCCTTTTACCCTTCCCCCTTCCTCCCCCTTCCCTTCCATTTCTTCCCTTCCCTTCCCTCCCTCCTCCCCTCCATTCCCTCACCTTTCCCTCCCCCTTCCCTACCCCCTCCCATCCTCTCACCTTTTACTCCCCACTTTCCTTCCTCTCATTCCCCCTCCCTCCCCCACCCTCCTCCCCACCTTTCCTCGTTTTCCCATCCCTTGCCTTTTCTCTTACTTTTTTTGTCTTTTGGTATACCATAAGAGTTTGTGAATGTATTCGCTTATCCATTTATTGTATTTTATGGACTGTTAGATTTTGTTTAATCTGATTTAGGTTAATGTTTTATCACATTTGATTGTGAAAAATGTTTAGAGCTAAAGTCCTTATAGGATTAATTTTTGTTTTGAGATGAAGTTTTAAATGCTGGAATCTTATGCACCACTTATATAAGTTATACTACGTTGGATTTGTTATGGATGTAAATGGTGCCATTGTTTTACATTTGCTTTGCCTTATATGGGGATGCTTCCTGCTAAGCCTATTAACTGACTTAACTGTCTATTTTATTGCTTAATTGCCTTGTTAATTGGGTTTTTAATGTATATAAGGATAGGGACTAGCCCTCTATATTGTAACCTGATGAAGCGCACTATTAAAGTGCGTGAAAGCGCTTGTTCTTTTATATAATTAAATTATACTTGCTTGATTTTATATCGTGGTGGTTCCAGTGATTTATCAGCCAATATCGTTGCCTTTCTTTTACTGGGAACTTTTGGATGGTCATACTAGGTTTTGTGCTGATAAGTGTAGAGAAGGGAGAGTTGTAATGGGTTGGCTGTAAAGGATGTCTCTTTACTTCCTCAAAGGGCATGGCCCTTCAAGCAGCCATGCTCCTCCCTCTTTAGCATAGGAGATGGTTTCCCCAGCCTCCACCTGGTGATTGTACCATTGAGTGCAAGCAACTCCCCCTGCAGAAGAGCTGAGCAGGTCACTACTGTTCACAACACCCTCTCCCTGACTGGGTCCTCTAGTGCCAGGGTTGATAACTGAACTCCAGCCTCCTGGGTCACAACCAGGCTCCACCCATCTGTTCCACATGGATCATTAATTAATAAGTGTGAAAGTCTTTGATAGGTACAAAAACTCTACTAACCTCAGCAAGGGTCATGGCTATATGTGTAGAGGGGGAAGAGTTGTGCATCTAGCTAGCTAGTCAGTCCAGCCATCCTCAACCCCTTTTTCTTAATTTGCACATGGGGTTGAGGTATCACTTCAACCGTAACAGTCATATTGAGCCAAGGTTTACACCGCCGGGTGACTAGCCCTGCTGTGGTATCTAGTCAATAAGGTATTAAAATTGTTTCACAGATTCCAGAACTCTGTCTTGTGGGGACTCATCAGCCCAGTCAATTGGTACATTGTGAAGCCTCTTATGGGTGCCAAACATCATAGATATTGTTTATAGAAATTCATGCTCAGGCCAGATTCTGAAATGAATGACACCTTTTATGAGATCACTGGATAGAGTTCAGGGACAGAATCAAGTGATTTGCCTATGGAGCAGATTAACATATTATCTTTAGAGCCTACTGTTGCAATGCCAGGGACAGTAATTTCAGAGCATTAATGAATATGGTAAATAGGAATGGGTACCCAAACTGATCCTTGAGGAACCCGCATAAGGAACAAGCCTTAGAAAGTGTTTTAATTATTATATGCCAGTCTGGCGGAATAAGTGGGATAAATCTCAAATAAGATTATTCTGGTTTTGGAAATTGTAGTGATGACAATAATAATAATATTGATAATGTGAACTGTATAAATAACATAAACCTGCTATTATATCAGCTGTGCAGACAAATGTGGTCTGCATAAGTTTTGATGTTGTGCTTCAAAACCACGGACACAGTAACACAGTGAGTGTGTGATATTTTCAGCAACACAAAGTGTGTGATATTTTCAGTAACACAGTGAGTGTGTGATATTTTCAGCAACACAGAAAGTGTGTAATATTTTCAGTAACACAGTGAGTGTGTGACATTTTCAGTAACACAGAGTGTGTGTAATATTTTCAGTAACACAGTGAGCGCATGATATTCTCAGTAACACAAAGAGTGTGTGGCATTTTTGTAAGAGTGAGTGTATGATATTTTCAGTAACACAGTGAGTGTGTGATATTTTCAGTAACACAGAGTGTGTGATATTTTCAGTAACACAGTGAGTGTGTGATATTTTCAGTAACACAGAGTGTGTGATATTTTCAGTAACACAGTGTGTATGATATTTTCAGAAACACAGAGTATGTATGATATTTTCAGTAACACAGAGTATGTATGATATTTTCAGTAACAGAGTGTGTATGATATTTTCAGTAACACAGTGTGTATGATATTTTCAGTAACACAGAGTATGTATGATATTTTCAGTAACACAGTGAGTGTGTGATATTTTCAGTAACACAGAGTGTGTATGATATTTTCAGTAACACAGAGTATGTATGATATTTTCAATAACACAGTGAGTGTGTGATATTTTCATTAACACAGAGAGTGCATGACAAGCACCCAATAATATGCAAACTCCATAAAAAGGACACGCAGCCATCATCGCAGTGTTACTAGTCGTCTGTGAAAAAATATGGAGTATGTTGTATGTGGATGACTGAGGTGGATCAGTGCTACTCATCAGTCAGATGGGATGATGTAATTTATGTATACTGCCAAGTAACATATATGCAGATTACTTTGTCTGTCTTTATCATGACTTCATGAAAGATATGTCAATTTCTTATGAATGAATAATGTTTACATGCACTGGATAATGAATGTACAAGTATTGTTTTATGGTATAGCACACATCTGCCTAAAGGGGCCTTAATAGTGTCTATGATGTTAATATTAGTGTCACTCAGGGGGTGCTGTTAAAAAAAGTAATGCTGGAAAACAGTGGCATGCTTCACCGACCCAAAGATCCTCTGAAGTACATACTTACGCATCCATGGCATGATTCATGAATCTCATGTAACCTTTCCATTAGATCATTTGCATAAATTTAGGCAGGAAAAAAGGTGCATTAATCTCTTTTAATACAAAACAATCCCAGCACTACAAGCTTGATATGCACCAAGTATGAGAGGCTGACACAGTGAGCGTATGATATTTTCAGTAACACAGACTGTGTATGATATTTTCAGTAATACAGTGAGTGTATATTTTCAGCAACACACAGTGTATATTTTCAGTAACACAGAGAGTGTGTTATATTTTCAGTAACACAGAGTGTATGATATTTTCAGTAACACAGAGAGTGTATGATATTTTTAGTAACAGAAAGTGTGTGTGAATTTCAGTAACACAGAGCGTATGATAATTTCAGTAACACAGTGAACTTACAATATTTTCGGTAAAACAGAGATCGTGTGATATTTTCAGTAACATACAGAGTGTGTGATATTTTCAGTAACAGAGTGTGTGTGATAATTTCAGTAACAGAAAGTGCATGATAATTTCAGTAACACAGAGTGAATGATATTTTCAGTAACACAGAGAATGTATATTTACAGTAACACAGGCAGTGTATATTTTCAAGTAACACAGTGAGCGTATGATATTCTCAGTAACACAAAGTGTGTGTGGCATTTTTGTAAGAGTGAGTGTATATTTTCAAGTAACGCAGTGAGTGTGTGATAATTTCAGTAACACAGAGAGCATGTGATAATTTCAGTAACACAGAGAGCATGTGATATTTTCAGCAACACAGTGAGTGTGTGATATTTTCAGTAACTCAGAGTGTGTTTGATATTTTCATTAACACAGAGTGTGTGTGACATTTTCAGTAACAGTGAGTGTATGGTATTTTCAGTAACACAGAGACTGTATGATAACTTCAGTAACACAGAGAGCATGCAATATTTTCAGTAACACAGACAGCGTACCATATTTTCAGTAACACAGTGAGCAGAGCGTACAATATTTTCAGTAACAGAGGGCATATGATATTTTCAGTAACACAGTGAGCGTGTGATATTTTCAGTAACACAGTGAGTTGTATGTAGTTTCAGTAACACAGAGTGTGTGTGACATTTTCAGTAACAGTGAGTGTATGATATTTTCAGTAACACTGAGCGTGTGATATTTTCAGTAATACAGTGAGTTGTATATAGTTTCAGTAACACAGAGAGTGTGAGATTTTCAGTAACAGTGAGTGTATGATATTTTTAGTAACACAGTGAATGTGTGATATTTGCAGTAACACAGTGAGTGCATGATATTTTCAGTAACACAGAGAGTGTGTGACATTTTCAGTAACAGTGAGTGTATATTTTTAGTAACAGTGAATGTGTGATATTTGCAGTAACACAGTGAGTGCATGATATTTTCAGTAACACAGAGAGTGTGTGACATTTTCAGTAACAGTGAGTGTATGATATTTTTAGTAACACAGTGAATGTGTGATATTTGCAGTAACACAGTGAGTGCATGATATTTTCAGTAACACAGTGAGTTGTATGTAGTTTCAGTAACACAGAGTGTGTGACATTTTCAGTAACAGTGAGTGTATGATATTTTTTAGTAACACAGTGAATGTGTGATATTTGCAGTAACACAGTGAGTGCATGATATTTTCAGTAACGCAGTGAGTTGTATGTAGTTTCAGTAACACAGAGAGTGTGAGACATTTTCAGTAACAGTGAGTGTATGATATTTTTAGTAACAGTGAATGTGTGATATTTGCAGTAACACAGTGAGTGCATGATATTTTCAGTCCAGTCTTATTGCTTTCTCTCCTGAATAAATGAGAAAAAAAGATAGCATTTTTCTTTAACACTGTGCTTAATGGAAAATCTCAGTGGTACTTCTGGGTTATGGAAATTTGTTGTTATACTGTCATTAAAAACTGTATTGGGAACAAATAAATGTAAAGCAAAAACTGCAGAGGATCACTCTTAAAATAATTCTGGGCCTTCATTCCTTGAGGGAACATGTTTTTACCTGATGCATATGAGCGTGGTTGCCTTTTAACAAATGGAAATCATTATCAGCATGGAAATAAATAGCATGCATAATCCATTATAATAGCATATTTACACATTAAGGAAGAATAGATGCAAATCAAAGTATAAAACCCTTCTGCTCATTAAAATTCACTTTCCCATTGAACATGTACATTATTAAAATCTCTTTTGAAAAACTATTTAATATTTTTGTTGATTATGCACATTGCACATCTCTTAATGAAACGGTTTGTCGAAATAATCAAAAAACAGCATAATAATAAGTATTTAATTGTTTGTCATTTATTTTGTAAAATTCAGGCATAACCTCTATTTGTGCTCCTGTTTTAAACATTCTCATGTGGTTCAATTTTTGCCATTCTTCTGGCAGTACTGCAGACTATAAATTACATTTTTATAATCTTCTTGTCATTATAAATGAAAGTTCTGTTGCAAGCAGTTTCAGCATTTGGCCTTTGATTCAGTGAATTAGATTTCTTGTACTGGCTGTAAAAACAATTTTGAACCTCAGAGAGAACAAAATGAAAGGCATCCTGTGAAAGGCATTTTTTGCCTTAATGTTATGAAGTATACTGCCCATAGCAACCTGATGCATGTGCGTGTGTATAAGTATACTGCCCATAGCAACCTGATGCATATGTGTGTGTGTGTGTGTGTGTGTGTGTGTGTGTGTGTGTGTGTGTGTGTGTGTGTGTGTGTATAAGTATACTGCCCATAGCAACCTGATGCATGTGTGTGTGTGTGTGTGTGTGTGTGTGTGTGTGTGTGTGTGTATAAATATACTGCCCATAGCAACCTGACGCATGCGTGTGTGTATTTCTTCACATCTCACAGACATGGGTTACTGCAAACAACTTTAAAGCTTGAACAAATAATTGCCTCTTAAAAGTATAATACAAATTTGTTCATTTTCTGTTTATTGGCAATTAGATGGCTTCCAGAGTAAAAGTTATGAGAAAAGGAATTCTCCCATAATTCTGCATTCTTAAGGGTATACAGAAATTTTAGATTTATTTCTTATCTAAATAAAGTATTCAGTCATAACTATATTTTCCATTTTATTTATGTTTATCTTGTTTGTGCTAAAGATGTCCTGAGTCCTACACAAGAGGTACTCGCACAAGATCATAGAGCAAGGCACTGACATACTCAGATATGAGTAGGGGGACCCTATCACCCATAAAAAAAGTTTTCTTACAGGATGAACTGTTACATAATTTGTGGCTATAGCAGAACATGTTTAGTTTCTTGATTCATTAGAATTATGAATACAGGCTACAGGTTTATAGTCAAATGTCATCCCTGGTTGAGATTCAAACCAAGGAGCAGTGAAATCAACCTGCACCAACTAGTGGGCAGTGAGGTTATGCAAGCAATAATGTTCGACATGGTGGGCATTATCAGGGAATTAACACACACCCAAGAAGGGAGTTGATTTTCTGATAACACCTATCCTTGGGCTGGTATACTTAGAGAATGGGCTCTCTCTTAAATTGCTTTGTATCTTGTAACTTTCCCACATATATACTCACACATCAATACATGATTATTTTGTGTGTGTGTGTGTGTGTGTGTGTGTGTGTGTGTGTGTGTGTGTGTGTGTGTGTCTGTGATGCACAAGATTTCAAAGCAGATAGGGGTAAACATGGTAGAGGATCATAATTAGCCATATTATGTAGTAATCAGTAGCATATTAAAGAAAATTTCTAATCGAGTTTGCCTTGTCATCCATTCCTGCAAGCAAATCAAAGTTATCATTTACAGCTCATTTGGGAATTGCATTCAGTGAATGATATCGTTATACTGCCACAATGGTAAATGTGTCATTTTTTTAAATTTAATTCTAGGAGATATAAGTGCATTAAAAAAATATATGCCATGAGGCAAATTGTGCATTACTTAACTGAAATGTTGAAAACATGGGAGAAGTCGAATACATATTCAGTTATGTCAAAATACTGTTAGAAAGGTAATTTAATAAGTAACTATTAAACTTTCTAACAAAAATGTTTTCTTTGCTATCTCTTCCTTCTGAAAATATTCACTCCGCATATAAATTCTCAGAGGCCAACCGTTCTCCTCAATTTCTGTTTGCTCACTCACCTAGTTCTTTCTTTAAATAATCGTCATATTTGTGAGTCACAGATGGAAATATGCATTACATGAGTATGCAAACAGCATCTTTTTTGTTGCATGTTATCGCTTTTTTAAACATAGTGATGTGAGGCACATCAGTGCACTGCCAGCTATGCTCAAAACTTGAGAGAGCATATCTACAAAGTTCACCCCTTTGTGAAAGTGCCATTTTTGACTTCTTGTTTATAACCTTACTTTTGTCCCACCAGTATTGCAGCAATGGCTGGTTTAAAAAATGAGTTATAATCAGCGTTGTTCTGGCTTTTACTGAATTAACAGCATAACCTACTTAAATAGTCCATACGTTCCACAAGCAGGGAAAACGTTATAATATTCTGCCATCCTAACGTCATCACAGTAATTGATTATACAGACTGCAACATCATGACCTGAGATATATTACAGAAAATTAATGCATTCTGCAATATTTTTATCTCTATCCTTACATTCATTTAATGGCGGCATTCATTTCATAGGTAGTGTTGATGACTGAAGTCTCTCAGATGACTATTTTTAGTAAGCAGTGGTGCTACTCAGTCAGTTGAAAGGCAGGTTATGACACAGCATGGTACATGCGCATTTGATTTGTACTTGGCCACCAGCTGGTCAAAGAGAAGGGGTATTAGCTATAGCAGTTAATGGTGAATTCTACATATCACTTTTATCTTTGGATGAGTTATGTAGTAGATCTCAAGGCTAATTGATGGTATATCATCGATATCTACTAGACTGTGAGGTGACTTTCGAAAGTAAATGTATACTTTAGAAATGGGTGTAATGCAGAAGGATATCTGCCGTAATTTTATTTTTTAATAACAGCCACATGGTATTCAACATCCTTTAGGAAATGTAAGGAAAAGGTAGGCATATAATTTTGATCAAATCATAATGCAGTTGGCCAGAATCTTTCAGCTTGATCAAGTCATAATGCAGTTGGCCAGATCAAGATCTTTCAAATAATTTACAGTTATGTATTTTTTACAATATGTACATAGTCATCATGTGGGACTAGAATCCCTGATTTCTTTAGAGAAAGTAATTAAACTATGAAATATGGCAGGTGATTTCTAAATCAGTTCTGCCTCTTCCAAATTATTGTAGTGTGTAATGGTCAGATGTTGCACCAGTCTAATTCCAGTCATATTTGGATGGCGCAGTGGTGCAGCAGTAACATTGTCACCTCACAGAAAGAGGTTCTGCTGTTCGATTCTTGGCTGGGGTGCCTTCTGTGCAGAGTCTGCATGTCCTCCCTGAGTTCATGTGGGTTTCCCCCGAGTGCTCCGGTTTCCTCCCACATTACAAAGACATGCCTCTGGAGCTTTTCTCCTCAGGCCTCCATTGAAAATTGGCTTTGTTTCAAGTCAGACTTTCTCGGTTAACAAATGTTAAATAAAATAAAAATAAATAAACTATTTATTGGAGTCATAAATGTCAGAATACACCGTTAGTTTCATCAAATAAGTAATGTATCTGTAACAACATAGCAGCTCAAAATAAACCATATTAACATTTCAGCATCTCACATACGACTGACTACAGCTAAGAAATGCAGTGCATTACATACTATGGCAAAACAATACTTTAGACTTAAAAAAGCAATGGATATTTTACATATACAGAATAAAAATGCAATTATTTTAATAGCTTCATTTCAATTAGCATTAAGTAAGTGATGTAATATGTCTCACTTCTGTTATTAATAGTTGGTCTGTAGTTTCTCTACAGCACTACAGATTAGCTGGCAAGTGAGTATGGCATATGAGTTGCTTGGCACGCTTTCAATGACAGTCATTTTTATTATCTTTGGTGCAAGCCTTTTGTTACCCATGTTTGTCATACTTCCTATTAGAGCCATACACCTACTAAATAGATAAAACAGAACAATATCTGGTTTTACAAAATATCACAGCTCATAGCTCTAAAACCTAAGGTCAGTCACAGGTGTTTTTGATTTGCTAATGCTTAGTAGGCCTTTCCAATTTACAGCAACTTTCCCTTTTGAATCTTATGTTGAATTGCTGCCAAGCTGTTGCTGGGACCTTCTTTGCTATGTTTTTGCTCCCTCTTGGAAGGTATGTTACTCTGTCAGAAAAGGTAAAACACTGAAAAAAAAACAGAGCTGTGTGTTTCTTCTTTGACATGTTGGGGGCAGAGATTTGGATTTAAGCACACTACAGTTCTCAGGTGTTTGTTCACATCTGTATATGGCAGCCATAGTTTTGTTTTACTTTAGTTTACCAAGAGAACATCCACATGCATACAGGATCAAAGAGTATATATTACCAGAAAAACACTACTGCATGAAGATTTCACCTGTATGCTTCCCTTTGTGGAATGTATATTTTCTTTACTTTCTGTCACTTAGGTGACATTATCTAAATGTGAATGACAAATTATCCTTTATTGAAGAAAGCATTATCCTGGGGATTTGTAATCTGCCATCCCAAAGTCCACACAGTAATTGATGATAAAGACTGTGATAGCATGACCTGAAATACATTGTTGAAAATTAGTGAGTTTTGTGGATCTTTCTTTTTACACACTCAAAGTTTGCCTTTCTTTTTATCCTTATCTTTACATCTTCCAATTTGAACGTTTTGCTTGCAAATTAGTGAGCTAAAGGTATTCCTTCTGAAAAAACATCTTGACTGTGTTGATACTGTGCTGCATGACTCCATCTTGTACTGGTGATTTATGCAGCTGTCCATAGTGCAAGGTCTTAGAACATTATTTTAAATTGTAAAAAAATGATCATTTCATTCAACCTTCTTCTAGGTTCTTCTGAATAATGTGTCTCTTTGAACTCACTTCTGTTGGTGTTCTGTAGTGTTTAATCATGTACATACAAAATGCCTTAGCTGTCTTTTGTTCTGACTAAAAATGATTATCTCTTAAGCATTTTTTATCCACAGTACTCAATGTAAAATACTGCATGGTCTTTCAAACTGTCTTTCTTCATTACTCTTATAAAGGGAACAGATTAAATAATTGTTGATATTGTATTATTCTTCTAGACTATTTTTTTTTCTGGAGAAAACATTCATATGCAGAAAACTGCAGAAATCTGTTGCATAAATATATTGCTGTCTTACAGTAACAAGTAGGTTGGCGACTTTCAATGGTATTTGGGAGATAATACTAGTAATTATGTTCTATCAGCCACAAACATCAAACATAAAGAAGGCTTTTGCATATATATATATATATATATATATATATATATATACCACTGTAATTCTTAAAGCCTGTAGAGTACTGCAAGACTCTGAAAATGACCAATGATGACAGAACACTGATAAAGTCTAATCAAAAGGCATAGAACACCCTGCATATACTGCAGCAAATGTCCATATTTCAAGATCCCATATGGGGATCCATTTTGGTTTATAACATGTAACCACCACTGGTTACAAAATTGAAGTGAGTTTTTTCCTAGTACTACTAATGTGTAAGAGACTCTTTTGCAATCATTTGCTACTTTTGCTCTCTAATGGAAGTATGTAAGATGACAGAAAGTATATATGAAGACAGCAATCTGATAGCAATTGTTATAAAACATGATGCTCTATAATATTAATAAAATAGCTATAAATGAAATTTTGTACTGTGATGTAATTTATATACACATAACTTCAGCATATGATAAGGTCGACCATACACAAAATGCTAATCAGTAAATTAAAACAACTAGGTATCGATGTACTCTTTATATAATGGGTAACTACATGGCTTGGCTTACCAGGAGGACATGACAAGTATCATCATACAGCAGTTGGGAAATTCCAGGCTACAGTCAGGGTATAGGTATGTTGGTCTCTTATTTTTTTTTTGGTTTGCTTTGACTTTTATTGAGACCGTGCAGCTGCCTTACTCGCAAAGGTTTTTTCTGTTACAGTCAGGGTATCCCACAGGGCTCTGTCCCAGGCCATTACTTGTTTAGTCTATATTTTTCAGACCTATTTTTTTAATCTGAGCAGTTTTACTGTCTGTATGCAGATGACTTGAAAATGGGTAAATAGATTACATGCTGTACAGATAGGTCATCCTTTTATATAAACATTAGAAGGAAATTTTGAATATAAGAGGAAAATAAATATATTAACAGTAATATGTCACTGAGGAAAATCATTCCCCATAAGAGTTTCTGTATCAGAGAAAGCCTTAAGTAATGTAGCAAAACTAAATATTTATACATAACTGCATACAGCTTAAGTTGTAGTTACTATAAACTCTACAGATACATTTTATACCATGAAAACTAATGATTATTCAATATAAAATATAATACACTGACATTGCATTGGTAATACTTGACTAATGTCAGAATTTAAGATGATTCTTTAAATGTCAAAAAATAAAAAAGTAAGAAAAACTGAAAACTTTCATCTTTTAAATTCTCACCCAGATATAAGTGATGAGTTCATGGTATTAATAAAATACTTAAACACTTATTTACAGCTGTAGTAAAATATGAAATAACCAAGTTAAATACAAAAAATAAGTATTTATAACTTTTAGAAGGGTAGCAGTTGCTATAGGTACACGTCCCAAAATCAAGAAAGAAAAATGTGCAGGTGAGCAGTTTGTGCTCCCAGTAATAGTGGATAAGCAAGAGAAAAGAATCACTTCAGTAAAACTGTCACATCACTGTATCAGTTAACCAAATTCATCAGTTATTGTAAAATATATATATATATATATATATATATATATATATATATATATATATATACATGTCTTGTAGCCCTAGCTTTAAGTAATAAACAAAGCATTCAATCTTTGCAAAGTCAAGTGCCACCCCATTCAATTTGATTGGCAGGTAGACCTAAGTGACATCACAAATGCATATTGCTGTTTACAGCATAGACTGCGTGGTTTTGGGGGGGGTCAAATCAAGTAAATGTAAGACATGAGTTAAAAATCAGCTGTCTTTCAGTATGAAATGAGTATACTCCTTAAAGACCATGAGGGCATTGTGATTATGAGGAATGATATTTTAGTGTTTGAGCCTGATACAGAGTCACATGATAAGAGCTTCAGACCATTGGAAAACTAGGGATCAAGCTCAACAAAGAAAAGTGTTGCTCAGTCAAGACTGAAATTCATTATTTTGGACATTACACTTGATTTTACCAAAAAGCCAAGAAGTGATGCTGCATTAGTATCATTATACCGTCAGTTACGTGCTTTCATTGTATCCGGAGTGTCTGGCAGCGAGTTTGGGAGGTTTTCATTGCTTCGAACAGCAGTTACAAGCTTGATTACAAAGACATTGGATATCACCACTTGCTTTGACAGTTCAAAGAATACTAAAATAAATTAAACCAGTGCATTCCCACTCTCTGTCCCAAACCAAAGGCAAGAACCAAAAACAGATCATAACCACAAACAATCACAATAGCAAGCCATTCCCACACAATAAACCACTTGTCTTCCACCCAGACCCTTCTGCTTGCCTCTTTAGGAAAATACTGTTCCAATCTATATTCTCCGTTTCTTTGAAAATGTTATTTTCAAATATGTTAAAGCAGCATCTAGGTCCTAAAAGATCTTAGTTTCATCAGGAAGAAAGATTTTTAGTCTAGCCAGAAACAATACATGAACACTAATTTGCTGCTTCTTCAATTCTCTTATTAATGAAAGAAAGCACTTTTGTTTAGAGATGACAGAAGTGGAATAGTCACTGTCAAACTGGATAATTCTGTCATCTATTTTAAGTGGAGACTTAGACCAAGCAATTTTAAGAATTAATTCTTTATCCTGTGAGGAAAAAATCTTATAATGGTAGCTCTTGGAGTGGTATTATTTTTGAAGATGTTGAGACCAGAGATATTTACACTCTCTCAATACCAAAGGACATTGCTTCAGGTAGATCTAAAATCTTGGGAAGCCAGGAAGTCAAAAAACTTATGTGGTTTCCCTCTGGTAAACCAAGGATTCTAATACTTTTCTGAGAGACCTATTCTCTAGGTCATCTATCTTGTTAAGTAGCGTGGTATTTTGTTTTAATTAAAATTCAATATTATGTTCATCTTCTTTTAGTTTCCCTTCTACATCATTTAGAGTGTCCTGGATGCCAGATATTTATACATTCTGCTTCTGTAATGCTTCATGAATTTGGTCCATTTGTTTAGAGCAGTTTTCTTTAAAATTGTCGTTTTCTGCCCATTTTGTCCATCTTTAAAGATAATTCCTGAATATTAGTAAGAACCAACTGAAGTTCTTTTATGAAGAAAGAATCTTGTGGGTTTGATTTCAGATGACTCATTTCTAGGCTGCATGTGAAGGTATTTTTCAGATAGAAATTTTGACAGGAAAATTTTTATATATCAACAGAACTTTTAATACTACCTTGAAAAACACTGTAAAGTTTATAAATCTACTTCAATATGACTGATAAGATAGTTAAAATTTAATATTTCCTGTCAGAAATAAACTAGCAGATCAGGAGAATTACGAAAAAATGAAGTACAGGTCACTGCTGAAATCTTCTTTGTTGAATCTCCTTTATTGAATAATCCTTCATCAGACATAATTCAAAGTAACAAAAGCAGCCATATTTAAAACACAGATCATCCAATCACTTACTTGTAAAGCAGGTTTAATTGGTAAAACATCATTAAGACCAGGTGGTCTATGTGCTCTTAAATCTACTATCCACTTAGATTCAGCTAATGCTGTTCTATGCTGAATGTCCCCCCCCTCTCATTGGTAGCAATATTTACAATGCATCTGAACTTAAAAGTGTGTGTGGGATTAGCCTATATACTAAGTGTTTTGTCCGTGTTTATATTCAATGTCACTATTAATATATTGACAGGCCTTGCAGTTGCCACAGGATCAGGAGAATTCTGCTGCTATCCTGTTAGCATCCTGGCCACACACCCCTGAACTTTTGACCTTATGACACAGACCTATAGTCTTGTATCAAACTTTCCTGGTCAACAAATGTTAAATAAATAAATAATAAATTACACATACGCATATATAGGTGTAGGGCAGTAGATAGACTGTGAATCTAAACCAACACACAGAATACTGATGTTAAAATGTCAAAACTATAAACTGTGACCCATTTTGTGCATGCTCCAGTGATTACCCAAGACAAGTGTAAAACAAGTATAAGTGTTTTTGCTGGGGGGTGCTAATTATATATACTAACTCCGAGGTTGCACAATACCCAGGAACATGGAAAATTCCCCTACCAAGGAATTGTCAATCTTGTATACCTGTCAACCATCTAAGTATGTTAAGCAAATAGTGCCAAACAAACAAGTGTCGGTATAGGCATACAGTCAGTCCAGTGCCCTACACCTATATATATATATATATATATATATATATATATATATATATATATAGAGAGAGAGAGAGAGAGAGAGAAGGAGAGATATGTGTATATTTATAAAAAGAGAAGGGGGAGCTTGTAGTTGTGCAGTTTTGTATACGCATACTTTGTTTTGTTAGTGCCCTGGGATCATTTGTGTTCAGTTCAGCTATTAGAAAAAAAGAAATATGGGACCTTTGATTAATATTTTAACTGAAGGACAGCATCTAAGATGTGTTGCACTTCCCTTACACCATACTACAGTGTCAGTTCATGTACATGAATTCAAGTACCTGGTGCTGGAACAGAACCCACAACTTTCTGACATTTCCACCATGTATGGGAATGTTTTACTTGCTGAACTATAGAGTGATATTCATGGATGGGTGAGCTGTTGTCTCTAGGTGAGCTGTTGACCTGGGATCAAGCGTTGAATTTAAGAAGCTTTATACTTAGCATGAAAATGTTGCATGATCTTTTCAAACATTTAAAGCAGAGGCAGACAGCACTGTTGCTTTCCTTTGCACAGTGGGACGCTAGGCTGGGATGTAATAAATACAGTTACTTTAAGCAATAACATAATAGGAAGGGCTGAAGTGCTGAAAACTGCCAGCAGGATGTTAATGGACTGCTGTGTTAGGTCTCGTTGTCAGACAGAGCATTTGTTTCACTTTAAGCTTAATGATGTGAGGTAACCTTTGACAGATGTTACATCTGAGTAGGATGGTAAAAGCTACTGACATGGTTGTACTTTGAGAAGGGACAATGTGCATGGGGTAGGAGCACAACTATTGGAAGAGATGACGTAATCTACATTAATCATAGAATCACTTCAACAAGATGATATATTTTGCTGAAATTCATAGTCAGTGGGCACAAAATTAAAAAGAATAATTTGAAAAGTAGTTTCTTGAAGAACTGAAAAAAGATACAAGGAGATTTTAGAGACCCCAGATCCTTGAAGAACAAAGAAAAGACAAAATGACATTCTAGAGATCCTAGACATTATAGATTTTACTCCCTTGCATTGATTACCTGACCCTTTGCCTCTACCCTGTCAACTTGAGTTGTAGAAAATGCTACACCCTACTGTATGCAACATCATTTTTGTACTGAATTTACTAATGAAAGGAAAGAAAATTTTAAAGTACAAGTCTCATAAGATGACATTTTAGCTGATGAAGGATATTCCTTAAATGTGAGCTAGAGTGTATAATAATTTTTTGCTTCTATCTGACTAGATCACCTGTAGTGATGGTCTAGATTTGAGACTTATTAATCAGATATTTTCAGGCCACATGTCAAAAAGTGTCTCCAGATTTTCCCAGGCTTTCCAAACAAGCACTGGTAATTTTATATATATATATATATATATATATATATATATATATATATATATATATATATATATATATATATATATATATATATATATATACACACACACACACACACACACACACAATCTGTTATGAATTTTGTTGCAGTATATAACATGTTAGTTGTAGTGGGTGAAAAGGTATAACACAAGTCACAAATAAGCAAGACTAAAGGAATATGTAATGTTATAAAGCTTAATAGTTGCCATTGTGATTTTTCTTTTTTTTTTCATTCTTTTATTCATTTTTGTTGTATTTATATAGCATTTTAAAGATGTAACAAAACCAAGTTTGATAAAATCAGTAAAATTTCTTATAATCTATCTGAATGAAAGGTGATCAAACACACAAATTTGTCAAATGCCCCATTTAACTTTATATTTATTTTAGGCTGTTTCTTCCTCAAGTGTGTCTACTATTAATTCCCCTCTTTTCACCACAAAAAGCCTTCACAGGCTGTGGAACTATACAACAGCCCCTGGTCATTAATGTCTCACAACACACTGGTAAGCAGTGAAGTTTCTTTTCATTGCGAATCCTATATGTTGGAAGTCTGGCATGTAAGTGGTTGGGATGAAAGTGCATAGCACTTTGCTGCGATGCCTATGCACTTCTGCAACTTTTGGGTACAGTGATGTTTACTGCTTGGTGTTATGCACTCATCATGACCCATCGTATTGTTTTACTTGGATGCTGCTGCCACTAAAGGTTGCTACAATAGCAGTTCAATCTACCTCATACCACAGTTCACACTTTCTCCCATTAACCCATTTCTCATCAATCAGAACTCAGTATTAATACAATGTCATAGGTGAACAGTGTCAGATGCGCACTTCCCCTTCTCCTTAGCAGCTCCCACAGAACCACAGCTGCTAATTATTCCTGTATCATGTGGACTGCAGTCAGGACTTTATCCTTCTGTGCTATGAAGCTCACTAAATAACACATTTTAGACATGTTTTTCAGAGAAGCTGGATATGCATGATCTCCCCAAATCTGAAATTTTACCATCAAAATCTCTGAATGTTGGTATACAACCACACTGCTCCCCTTTACTATGGTCATGACTACAACGTCAAAATAGGACATGCATTAAATACTTCTGGTGTAGTCTTACTATGGTACACATTGTGCAAGGTCATCACAGCAGCCACGCAGTCCCCACCAATACCCACGGTAAGCCTGCTTAGCTCCGTTACTGAATGAGCACACCACTGCAGGTAGGCATCCTTTGTTTTTATTAGCTGAGACCAGTGGGGGTGCTTCTAGCTTGCAGAGAGCCAAGTAGGGTCAGGTAATGAGCTGAAGGGAGCCAGTTTCAAGCTTGGCTAATAAATTCCAGAAATCTGACATTTACTTGTCAGGCACATCTAACAGTTAAAGCTGTATTCATAGAACAGTCTCTTGAAACTTTGTCCAATCTTCATCAAGTAAATATATGTATAAGATTTTGTGAGGCTATTTTTCCTTTTTTAGAACTGTGATAATACCTATCTTTCAGTAGGACAGCTGAATGTTTAATACTGATCCACAATCCAGTTTTGTACACTTATTATACAATGTGCCTATTGATGACAGTTTTTTCGGTACTTTTCCGTTAAACCCCTACCACGCATCTCGCTGTATTCTTGAAAAGCATAGCTATGTTGTTGTTTCAACTGACCTGTTGCCTTTTCCAGCAGCTTTTTTACCTTTTACTACAAGGGGTTGTTACAGTTTTGCTCCTGAAGTTATAGTTGGAGTCAATGATTACTTCATGCAATGAACGCCATGCCAGCGATTGCAGTACATGTGTGTATTTGTGTGGGACGCGGCATGCAGACATGACAGACGGCTTCGGAGAGAGCATCAGGTATTAATAACTGCAACAATCACTATTTTGCAGCTCTACTTACATACGCTACATCGCTGTCCATTAATCACCCACCATTCAGTAGGAATGTAGCTACTCATGTATTTGCGATCCTACCAACCTGTCATCCATCCACATTCTTCATGTCTGTGGACTGTACAGCTGAAAGAGGCATTGCTACATATGCAGCAGTTTGGGGAGTGCTACAGGCAAGACAGCTGTAAAAAAACGTATAAATTGCATTAGTTTTCAAGGCCTGTGCACATGTAACATTCATATAGCAGTGATTTGTGTACTGTTTTAAACACTGGTGTGAAAACACGCCACAGCAAATGAACTACTAATACCAGGATGATCACCGCGGTATGCAATCCGTCTTTCCTAACCATTACTACTCTTTCTGGTTATTTCTAGTACCAGCAACTTATTTTGGAGGACCTTTTGAAAGGCTACCCATCTTGGTCTGTCACATTCCTTTCAGTCTTCGCTGGGCTCGACGAAAACGGCGAGACGCGTGGTAGAGGTTTAACGGAAAAGTACAATTTTTTTCTAAAGCCTGTACTACTAATTGTGATGCTGGAGTTTTGCTCAGGATGTGAACATTCATGAACATTTATGAAATGCAACTTGTCTGGATTTATAGTGTGTTTGCAAGTACTTTCCTAAAACAGTTACATGCAATAAGGGGATATATAGGTCATAGGAGCTAAAAAATGCCACATATCCTCTGGTAACAAATGTACTTCAGCGTACTCTGTTCTTAAGAAAAATCAGATAGGTTGCAAATGTTAAATCATAACTGACAAGCTTTATGGTCTGCATTGGCTTTAAAACCTCACTAGTTTGCCCTTCCCACGATGGGCTGTACCTTTTTCCAGGATAAGGATTTTCAATCCCCAGGCTGTCTTATAGACATATCCAAATTCTGAATGCCTCATACGTGAGTAGCAATACAACTATGTTTTCAGACATGAAGATGCAATTACTAATGATGGGATTATAAACAGCAAACCATGTAAGTCTAATGCTTCCCTTTATTTTGACAACATTGACATTGTAATTCCCAAGACTTAGTTGAAAGATGAAGCATGCGTGCTGCAGTGACCATGGTTTTCTACCTTCCATTGCTCATCTTTTGAATTTCCTTTGCAAACTCTAGCGATCATACTAGTATTTTCAAATTAAGAACAGAAATTAGCAAAGTACACCTTCTTGAATTTTACAAGTGGAAATTACACAGCAATAAACAAGATCATTATCAGAGTAGATGTGAGGCATTCCTTAATACAGCAGCTAGTCCTTAAAGGATGCCAGGAATGACTTCTTAGTCTTACAGTATGATTAAAAGCGCAATGCTGGCAACATTAACAGTCATGTACCCAGCCAGCAAACTTCTTGCTTATATGGAAGTCACCTTTCGTTTTTAATACAGTAAAATTTGAACATTCTATAACATTCCTGAGAAACGTATTCCAAGTTTTGGTGGGACTCACTTGAAAACAGATCTCCCAACCAATTGGGGACAAATATCAACAGAATCAGGGACAAGTCAAGAAAAAATCAGGGACACTTTTAAAATATTAGTGCTATTAACTTGAAACATTGACAGAATCAGAGCATAGGAATTAATACACATTTTCTGAAGTAAAACAAGTTTATAACTTAATTATTGTCATTATTCTTTAAGTGTAATTCACCACCTTTCCTCCAAAAGTCACTAGTTTTAGGAGGGATTAAGAGGGACAGAGTTAAAATTTGAGTCAAAATCAGGGACAGTTGAGAGGTATTCTTGAAATATCCAACTTCCTCTCCTCTGAGATATTTTCTAAACAATGGAACCTACATTTGAAATGTTTTGTCACTTTTTCAAGTTGAATGAGATGAATAATAACTAAGTACAGTCTTATACTCCAGTACTGAGTATGGTGATATAATGTAAACCTGTGCATCTTTTCTCCTAGAGGATGACATAAATCATTCCACAGGCCTTCCTTCTATGTGCACAACAGTCTTGTTAAAGTTTTCGTCTGTGACTGTACCCAAATGTTTTGAATTACTTTTGAGGTGGAAATTATGTAAGAAAGGATAGAAGGAGGGTTCTTAGGCACAAAAGCATATCACTGCCATTTTTTTTTTTTTGCAAAATTTTTACTGATGCAGCATTTGGAGACTGTATTTAGGGAATGATAAAATCTTACATTTGTAATAAGATAGAATCCATCTTGCAATCATCACCAGATTTGTATATGTAGCTTCTGAATGCTTGAGTTTCAGGACAGCTGTGAAAGAAATGATCAGTCCAGTCTCAGCTTGCTAAAATTTCTGTCACGACCCAATAATGGCATGAGAGAAATTATGAAATTTAGCACTACTGCATGCTGCCACACCTGCTTCTTTTTTATTTTAAAATATTGAATCCTCTTGTGTAAGTCCTAATAATCTGTTGCAAGCGATGCTCATTAATAAAATGAGCGAATGAGCATTCAAAAATATCGAGACTAAAAATGACCTACAGTTAATGTTTGGAAAGTTGAAACCATCCAACAATGCATCAGAGTCTCACTTCTGTTAGTTTATAACTTAATTAAAAGCAGAGAGTTGTTTATTTGCACTCATACTAGGGAACCAGTAACAATCTGTTACTAAGAGATTATCCCTACTTGCCTTCAGTGAAACTTGAATGAACCTGGAGTAAACGGAGTTGTAACCTATTTCTGTTAAAAAGGCATTTTTCACAGAAGTGGATATTCTACTCCCCACCAAACTTGTTCTACAACTAAGATAGGTTGTGAATGGATTAATAATGGCAGCAGCACTTCTAAATTGCCTCCCCGTAACCAAGGCTACAGATACAGGAATTAGTACATGAGTGGAATAGAATTCATGGTGCTTGAACCTTTGTTAAATAGCATTAGTGAGTACATACTACAAGCACAGTTATGGTAAGTCATTTCTTCTTGCATTATCTAAAAGAGATATTACTGTACTACTCACTGTATGTATGACTCCTGTTTCTTTTTTAGGGAGGTCACCATCCCTCAGAATGATCAGAAAGCCTCTCCATTGGGCATGCGTTTAAACCATTCTTCTCTTACAGAGGTGAGACCCCATTGCCCAATTTTTTTCCCTTGGGAGGTGAATTATATGATGAGACTGGTGTCGTCCCCCAATGGAAGGGTGCAGAATTTTGTTTATGTTACTAATTTCCACTTTGAATGGCTTGCATGTCACATATTCAGCTGTTACCTGTAATACATGTGTGCAAGCACACATGCGGAGTCTCCTGGCCAAGCAGTGCACGACATTTTACACAAGTGTGCATGCTATACACCTGTTGCAGAGTGTGCATGCTATACACCTTGTTGCATAGTGTGCATGCTACACACCTTGTTGCAGAGTGTGCATGCTATACACCTTGTTGCAGAGTGTGCATGCTATACACACCTTGTTGCAGAGTGTGCATGCTATACACCTTGTTGCAGAGTGTGCTTGCTATACTCCTTGTTGCAGAGCGTGCTTGCTATACTCCTTGTTGCAGTGTGTGCTTGTTATACTCCTTGTTGCAGAGCGTGCATGCAATACTCCTTGTTGCAGAGCATACATGAGTGGGCTGTCAATTGACTAAAGGTAATCCATATAAATATATATATATATATATATATATATATATATATATATATATATATATGGTCTACCTTCATAAGTCCAACAACCACATCCTCGGAACTGCTGTTGCAAACTGCTGCAAATTCACAAAACTGCGAAAACCGAAGTTTCGAATAACAAAATCTCACCACCTTTTTGACCCATGGTAGCACCTGTTTCAGCTGTGGAGCGATCGGAAATGTCGACTATCGCTGTTTTTTTTAACTTCAGGGAAGTCAGTGGGACGGAATTGGCAGAAATGGTTCACATATCAAGGATCGAAGGATGTGCTTTCAACTATATGAAGGTAAACCATATGTGTGTGTGTGTGTGTATATATATATATATATATATATATATATATATATATATATATATATATATATATATATATATATATATATATATATATATATAGAGAGAGAGAGAGAGACACATAGATATATAGATATAGGGGTCTAGTTTACCCAAAAGCCCACATTACCGACATCCACTTCACCGAGACGAATACACTGACAAACCAGAAGACTGACATCTGGAACACCGACATTCCATTCTGAGGTAAGTAACCGCTTGGCCATCTTGTTAAACTTTGCCCATTACCCCCACGGTAGTGCGATCTCGGAGTTGGTATGTTTAGTTAAGGAGGTGTGATGGGCAAAGCCCCCCACATAGAGGAGTGTGGGGGGCAAATCCCCTCCCCCACATGGGTGAGTTTAGTTTTGTTTTTTTTTTTTTTTTTCGGGATGGCCAAGCAGTTACTTACCTTGGGTCAGAATGTCGGTGTTCCAGATGTCGGTCTTCTGGTTTATCAGTGATTTCATCTTGGTGAAGTGGATGTCGGCAATGTGGGTTTTTGAGTAAGTGAAGTAGATCCAGATATAGATATAGATACATATTTTAATTTCTAAAAGAGACTTTTTTCCCTGAGGTTGTTTACTTTATAAATAATAATCCGCCTGAAGCTATTCCATACACAAAGCTTCATAACTGTTGACAGTATATCTGTAATAAATGCTATTGTTAGTGAGATTACACTAATCACATTGTTGTCCAAACAGGCTGCCTTTGCAAGAATTTATCACTGATGCATCAGCTATTAAGGTCTCCTTGCCTTTGGTTCATTTATGTAGCAGACTTACTGCTTGGGCTTTTCTCTTAGCTTAGATTAGGACAGAGAGCATTACTGCCCAGAGATTTCATTCTTTAAGGAGACCCATTTATCAGATACAGTAGTTCCCTGTGTCCCTTCTTATACAGATTATTATTACTTTTAGTGACATCCTGGCTCTGTTACCTTACAAATACTTGTTCAAGTACAGTGCAAGAGCAAACTGCGGACAACTGTCCGTGAGGCATTTTCATTATCGATCGACCAGTATCACATGACCTAAACGTACTGGTTGCATATTGAGAGAGGCCTGGTTATACAAACCAGAAGGTTTAAAGACATCTGGTGAAATTATATAACTAGGACTATCCTTCTTTCCAACTAACAGCAGGGGATTGTTTTCCAAAATACTGTTTTATCATTCCTTTTTTTAAAAAAAGATTAGTCTTAGAAATCCTGTTTATTTTCGGCAATAACTTTATATCTCAAATAATTGCTTTGAATTTTAAAGTCTACCTGCAGATTATATATTAAGGCAACTGAGAACTGCTATGAGTGACCTACTTTTCTAAACAGAAATTAGTTAGGTTCTTAATTGTTTCATTAGGAAATGCAGAAGGCAAACCGTAGCAAAAAGTAAAAATCAAGAGCTGCAAAATGAAACAACCAAGTATAATCAAAGATAAACAGCTTTTAGTGACAGTCAGTGAAAAAAAAAAAAAAGATAACTGGCAGGCCATAGCCCAAAATTAGAATATGAGCATTAAACTATTACGGAAAAATACATTGGCAGAAACATATGTTAAACAGTATAAAAAATAAAATAGAAATTACACCCAATGAGAGTAGACATTGCTCACAGTAGTAAAATGACAAGCAAGTATGAAACAGTCTAGCAAGAATATATAATTACCGGTAGTTAAAAAAATTAAGAACAAAAACAGAATAACACTACACAACACCTCTAAACTGATTTGCTGTCATTAGCATAAGACCATAAAGACCACAAATTTGCACTGCTCCTTGCTTCCTGAAATAGCAGAAAGGTCCAAAATACATTCAATGAGAAATAGTGGGATATATCCTGACTAATGCTGTTCTTGGTAAAATGATCTAAATGTTAATTCACTTACGCCCAGGAAGCAACAGAATTAGCAATACAAACAATATTAGCATCATCTTCTGCAAAATCATTAATTACTGTCTTCAAAACATATCCCAAATAGACTAAATACAGGGGGATGCAACTGTAATTTGTTGAGATGGAACATAAAACTAGCTAGATAAATAACCGAAATTATGATGTCCTACTTCTCACTGTTGCAGTATTTTTTATACTTGGGATATCTTGCCAATGCCCTCCTGCATACTAAATCCTTTACATGTTCACAGCATTGTGCATCAGGTGTATGGCCTACACACATGGCATAAAGTACATATGTGATGTAAGGACAACTAATCCTCAGAACTGAAGCGCCCCAGGAGAACTAACATGCATATCCAGGAAGATAAACAGAAGGAAATAAGGATCTAAGAAGAAACCCTTTCCTTGAAGTATGGCAACAGAAAATAAAAAGGGTGTGACCAAATACTACAACAGTGAGAAGTATTACTGCAGGGTTTTAAACAATTCTACAGCAGCAGTGCCAAAAAGATTCTGGTTATCTAAGGAAGAATCTGAAAGTGTGGCCTTAATGACCTCAGTCAAAGCCTGCAGGTGCAACCAGGAATGTCTCCTCATGACAGAACCATATGAGAGGCATCAGCTGCATCATAACTGCAAGCTACTTGACAGGCAGAACTCAGAAAAGAGAGAGAGCTGAAGTCTTACTGTCTGAAATCAGGCATGTCAGTCAAACCCCCCCAGAGCTGGGACGAAAGAGCCAAGACATATCTAGCCATGTGGGTGTGATAATTAATGGCCTTAATTAAAAGCCAAAGTAACAGACATAGAAGCTTGGAACAGGAAAGCAGTTTGGACGGCTTATTTGTGGTTATGGAAACAACAGAATCAGATGAAGGACTTTTTTTCACAACTATGTACGATCCACAGATACTTTATAAAATCTGTTTGGCTTCTTAGGGCCCAGGGGTTGTGAATCAAGAGCCTGAAAAGCTGCTGTAAATGTGTTCAACAGAGAAGCTAAAACAGGAGAAACTGCAGAAGGACAGAGTGCATTTGCAAGAATTCATTATATCTCATTTGAACCTCTGACTAGGGAACGATCCCATTTATAGTGTTCCATCATATGCATCACTGTATTCCCAAAGGTTAATTCATCAAAAGGAGAGTCAGGGTACAAAAAATCTTCTTCATTAGACCCCAAAGCCAAAGAAGAGTGCATTTGTGAGGAATAGGCTAAGAATTTTTTGCCGAGTTCAACTCCTCAGAAGAAGAATCAGAATCTCTAGGTCTCTATAGCCACAATTTCCACGTTTGGTATAGTTTCTTTTCTAAAAGAACCTCTGCCTTGACAAATTTAGGAGGGTCAAACCCCTACCTGGATTCATTGAGGGTATCAGGCATATCTTCCCTAACTAAAATTTGGGGGAACGCCTCTAGGCCCATCAGATATTATCAGCCAAGGTTCCCCTTTTCATGTCTGTACTAGATGTATGCACAGCCTCAGTGGATGTGCGAGTAGGCAGCTCGATGTCAGCCTCCAACTGGTTCATAGCAGAGGGAACTGGCATCAACACCAGCCTGGCCTTGGGTTCTTTATCCAACCCAAGGGAGATGTTCAATGGAGGCTGGGCAGCAGTAGATTTGGTACTTGCTTTTTTTAAGCCTTTTTCTGAAGAGGCTGCTGAACTTCATGGCAGGTAGATTTGGCCATGGTAACCTGGGCCAATAACATCAGATGTTGGTTTTCCAGATAAATAGAAAGGGAAGACAAATGAGTGTGAAGTGTGTTAAGGACAGATGTCTGAAAGATATCACACTGACTATGGTCATATAAAGCACCTAAACAAAAAAGGCACTTCTCCTGTCTGTCTTTATGGGGAATCTGCTTCACACACTCACATTTCCCCTTCCTGGATGATATAAAACAAACTACAAGGAGAAAACCACAATGGGACACACATCTTTAGAAGGCTCAGTAGAAGAACCAGCTCAGTGACTGGCATTCAGAAATAGCTTTTGGTCTGGTGACCAAGAAGTTCTGAGGGTTAGGCATCTGTATGTCACATACAATGTCGGGTGGGTGTAACGACTTTGGCATGCTGGCCAGATGTTAAGCTGTCCTGGCAGTATATCCCAAGTACACAGAATACTGCAACAGTGATAAGGAAGAACAACTTCAGAGTCAGCTGACCTAGAGGTAAGCCAGATGAATTTTAAAATGGAACGATGAGGGAGATGGCACTTTGAGCAGAGCAAGAGAAAATATTGCTAGAGTTACATGGAAAGCAGGTGGACAAGATGTTCCTACTTCTTACTCATACATTGCGTTACAAAATGATATTATGTACAGAATATATAAAGATAAAGAGAAAGTGGGATGTGAACTACCGGTGCCCAAGCTTTTTAGAAATCTAGTATTGAAATTAGCACATAAACATATACAAGGGGACTCCCAGGAATGGATGACACTACAGCAATGGTCATAGTAAGGTTTTACTAACCAGAAATAATGAAAGAAGTCAAGAACTTATGTTCTGGATGCACTGAATTCCAGATGACAGCCCCAAACTAAGTTTTAAAAATATTTTGATTCCAGTGTATATCATAGTGGTGCCCTCTGATCATATTACTAGGGATAATAAGTGAACACAGCAATCCCGCAATATTAGCCCCAAAACCTAATGAAACAGTTGGGGTTTGTAATGATTTTAAGAAGCTGAACAGCATTTCAGACCTAGTTGTCCACTTCCTAAGCCAGAGGAAGTATAACAAACATTACAGAAGGCAATAACTGCATTAAGCAGATGTGTTTATATTACCCTATCATACAGTTTAAATAGCGAACGTTATTTCATCGTACCTAAAATATCTAAACCACAAAATGTTGAACATACAGAACAGCGAATTTTTTCCCAGGGAGAAAATTTGCTGTTCCGAAACACAAACACACAACACAAGCACAACAAAATAAATAAACCACACACATACACTTAACAAAACCATAATTCTAAGCCTACACTACTACCTATCCACTCACCTTAACCCAACCCTAAAGTCCCTGGGTCTATATTAGAACACCGAACATTCAAAATGCCGAGTGTTCTACTATCGACCCATTTTCAGTGAACGATGAAAATATCGAAGAAACAGAAAACCACATTTTTTCCTAGTGAAAGAATTTGGTTGTTTGTTGCTTCTGTATTTTCAGTGCTCTGGTGGAAAGTTACAGGTTGGGTTCAGGTAAGTGTGCGATTGTGTGGACGTGAGGGTTAGGGCAGGTTAGGTGAGTTATGGTTAGGGCATGGGTCAGGTAAGTGTGTGATTGTGTGGACGTGAGGGTTAGGGTGGGGTAGGTGAGTTAGGGTTAGGGCGCAGGTGAGGTGACTGTGCGATAGTGACGGACCTTAGGGTTAAGGTTTGGGTTAAGGTAAGTGGATAGTTAGTGGTGTATGTATAGTTTAGTGCAGGGTTAGGTGTAAGAGTTTAGGTGTGTGTGTGTGTGTGTGGATTGCTGTTTGTTTGGTGTGCTTGTGTTGTGTGTATGTATTTTGGAACAGTGAATTTTTTCCCTAAGAAAAAATTTGCTGTTCTGAATGTTGGATGTTTTAAATTGTCGATTCATAGGGTTCGATATTAGAACACTCGACATTTTGAATTTTCAGTGTTCTAATATAGACCCAAGTCCCTAACTACCGCACATTCACCTCACCTACTCCCTAACCCTAAAAACCTTACCCACCTCCAACCCTAATGTCCCTAACTACCGCACACTCACCTTACCCGCCTCCCTAACCCTAAAGTCCCTAACTACTGCACACTCACCTTACCCACTCCCTAACCCTAATGTCCCTAACTATTGGACATTCACCTTACCCTGATCCGTTCCCATCCTTACCTTAACCCAGTCCGTAACCTCCGTTTGCATACTTACCTTACCACGGTCCATAACCTTCCCACCACAGTAGAGTAAATAGCGAAGCCATGGAACGGACAACTGAAATCTTACCTTAGGTAAGATTTCAAAGTTCCGCGACTTTGCTGTTTTGAGTTTTCGACAAAAACAGGTCGATATTATAGCATTCAAAGTTTAAAAACTTCGATAGTATAATATAGACCCAAGCAGACTACTGCTTTTTAAAGTATGGCACTGGATTGGCCCAACCCACCACAATGAGGGACAGCTGTCCAGGGTATATAGGCAATGCAGTCAGCATGAAACCAATGGCTTAGAGCAGATGTAGTCAGCTGTAACATGGGATAGCAGTGCTCAATAAATAAAGTACGCAATGCAAAGTATAAATTTATTGCAAATACTGCTTTACTTTGTGTGAAGAATGTGTCAGTAGAACTGCAATTATAAACAAGGGCTACTTTTAGAAGAGAGAGAGAAACTCTTGTTGTATTAGCCAGAGAATTGCTGCCATCACATTAAATAAAAATGCTGTTTTAAGACCAGAGAGAAATTTTTGCTCATCAGTTAGAGCAGATTTGCTTAATGAAAAATATACACTTATATAGAATAGGCTGGGGAAAACCCATGGAGAATGTTGTTTGCTTTTCTAAGAGTGAGGTTTGATGTGTCGGGCGGTGGCTCTGGAAGTCAGACAGCAAAGTGAATGAAAAGGGAATCCAGAAGGAGGAAGGGATATACATACACACACACACACACATATATATATATATATATATATATATATATCTGTATATATATATATATATATATATATATATATATATATATCTGTATATATATATATCTATATATATATATATATATATATATATATATATATATATATATATATATATATATATATATATATATATATACATACACAGAGAGAGAGACCTGCTGAAAGAAATTGCATCCCAGTTGTATTGGACTGTACTACTGAAGGTACTTGCTGTGAACATTTGTTAAGCTATAAGGCTTTTTGGGAGGAATCTACATTTTAGTGTTTATGAATACTAACCTACATTGACTTCCTATGGCTGGTAGTCACAGTTGCCTTTAATATTCCACAGAAGACACACACACACACACACACACACACACACACACACACACAGGCAAATGTCTTGTGGCAGTATGCATATATAGATATTTTTGGGGATAACTAATTCACCTATGACATTGCCTTTGAGATGCAGGAGAAAGCAGAACACGGTACACCTGGTGAATACCCATACAAGCATAAGGAAGACATGCAGCACATAGAAGGTACCCCATTTATGAATCAAACTGGAGAACTTGTTGCTGTAAGGTAGCAGTGCTAACAGTTGTGCCATTGTACAGCACTCAGAATTAGAAACCATGGGTCAGTAATAGCCCGGTTGGCTCAACCGCTCATGTAAAGCCTTATTAAAATGCTGTTAATACTCCTTGGTAATATCACACTAACAGAATCTGGGTAAGAACTCTAATACCAACCAATGGTAATTTTCATACACAAGCAATGGACCTACTTAAACTCTGAAACTGTAAGTTAATCAACTTGATATACAGTCTCTACATGCTCATGAAATAAATCATTATGGAATTAGTTCGGAAAAACAAAGCTGATTATTATGAATAAACCATAATGGAATTATAAATGTCAGTGCCTGTCTTTGAAACTGTACAATGGATGAGAGACTTTGTATAAAAGTACAGTTTTGTACCTACCATAAATATAGATGTTCGAGTGTTCACCCTGCTGCAGTCATCACACTTGGGTTATCCTGTCGTCAGGCGGTCCCGCAGTCAGCCGGAATTCCAAAGTCTTGGTCCGGCATCAGTTGCTGTCGCTTCTTCCCTGACATCAGTGCACCAGGGGTATATATAATGCATCCAATGCCATTTTCTTCAGTTTTTCTTGCCCCAGATGTCAGGTGCCCCCAAAAAGGTGGTCAATAATTAGTACCAAATTAAGTAATTTTTGCACAAACACAAAATCCCTCCAGCTATAAGCAAATACATCAGGAAGGTATTGTAGAGATTTAGCCAGTTAGATCAGAGGGGATGGAGGGAGGGTAACCTGGACTGCAGCAGGGTGAACACTCGAACATCTACATTTATGGTAGGTACAAAACTGTACTATGTTCATCGTGTTACCCTGCTGCAGTCATCACACTTGGGTAGAATCCCAAAGCTATGGATGGGTGGAGGAGTTATAGAGGGTTAGAGGAGGCTAGAAGGCCCTGCAGAACTGCAGTGGTGAAGCCAGCCCTAGTCTTAGAGTAAAGTGGTAAGTGATAGTGTTTGGTAAAGGTGTGTACTGAACTCCAAGTTGCAGCTTCCAAAATATCCTTGATTGGAACCCCCCTGAGGAAGGCTGTAGATGTAGCTGTTGCCCTGGTAGAGTGGGGCCTAATGGTAGCAGGAACTGGTTTTCCATGATGGGTATAGCAAAAACGAATGCAATGTCCTATCCATTTGGAAATGGTTTGTTTTGATATAGCTTTCCCTTGTGTAGCTGTAGCATAGGATACAAAGAGCTGGTCAGATTTTCTGAAAGCCTTAGTTTTATCCAAGTAGTAACGAAGTTGCCTGTGAATGTCCAAGGAATGCAGGAGTCTTTCTCCTTTGTTCTGTGGGTTTGGGAAGAAGGTGGGTAAGTGAATGGTTTGATTTAAAGACACACTGGAAACCACCTTAGGCATGAAGGAAGGATTAGTACATAGAGAAACTCTGTCTTGATGGAAAATGAGGAAAGGTTCCACTGCCATTAGTGCCTGCAACTCTGAGACTCTTCTAGCTGAAGTTATTGCTAGCAGCAGGGCAGTCTTCCATGATAGGAACTGCAGACCTGCAGAGAAAGCTGGTTCAAAGGGAGACAGCGTAAGTTTTTCCAGAACAAAGTTTAGGTCCCATGTTGGTGTAGGTGCTCTCCTGGGCGGCCTAATGTTTTTTGCCCCTCTGAGGATCTGCCTTAGAAGTGGATGCAAAAATAAGGGTGGTTCCGTGTTGTAGTGGGCTGAAATAGCTGATGCATGGATTTTAATGGAGGAAAAAGAAAGTCCTTTGTGCAACATCTCAGTTAAATACTGTAGAATCTGAGGCATGTGAGGCTGAAGTGTGTTTTGGCCTTTAGCTTAGTTCCAGGCACAAAACCTTTTCCATTTGTCTGAATAGGCCTTCCTGGTGCTGGGCCTCCTAGCTTCCAGAATAACATCCATAACTGCTTGGGAAAGAGGAGCTGGCTGAATGTTTAGGTGATATGCCATGCAGCCAGATTTAAGGTTTTTAGCTGGCTGTGAAGAATCTGATTGTTTTGCTGTGTGAGCAAATGGGCAATTTGTGGTAAAATCCAAGGTGGGCCCTGGGCCATATTCTTCAATAGTGGGTACCAGTGCTGGCGTGGCCAGTATGGGGCTATGAGTATCAGTCGTGGTCTCTCCTTTCTGACTTTCAGAAGCACCTTTGTGAGGAGAGGCAATGGAGGGAAGGCATATACTGTCAGGTTTTTCCAACTGAATGAGAGTGCGTCCACTTTCCAAGCTTGATGGTGAAGTGTCCTTGTACAAAATTTTGTTAGTTGATAATTTTGAGGACTGGCAAACAAGTCTATGTCTGGAAGGCCCCATTTTTGAGTTATCATTGCAAATACTTGTGGATCCAGTTTCCACTCGTGGGGATCCATGAGGTTTCTGCTGAGGTCGTCTGCCAATGTGTTCTTTTTTCCTGGCAGGAATTGAGCTTGTAACTGAACTTGGTAAGCCAGAGCTGTGTTCCACAAGGTCATTGCTTGCCTGCATAGAGGGTAGGAGTGTGTACCCCCTTGTTTGTTTATGTACCACATTACTGTGGTGGTGTCCTTCCTTATTGTAAGTTGTCCTGGATGTAATAGATTCTTGAAGGCTGTCAGAGCATTCTGTACAGCTAGCATCTCTTTTTGATTGATGTGCAGATTCCTTTGATCTGCAGTCCATACGCCTTGAACGCACTGTCCTGCCATGTGTGCCCCCCAGGTGTAGTCCGATGCATCTGTTGTCATAGTTTGCCTGGCTGGGGGCAAGGTGAAAGGCTGACCCTTGTTGAGGTAACAAGCCAGTGACCACCATAGAAACTCCTGTTGTAGGCAGGGAATGAGAGATATCATTGTGTCCAAGCTGTGGCTGTGTTGAGACCATACGCTTTTTAGGTACCATGGTAATTTCCTCATATGCAGCTTTGCAAATGGTATTAGTAGTATGCAAGATGCCATGAAGCCCAAGGCCTACAAAATTTTTCTTGCAGGTAGCTGGGTCTTTGTTGCCATTGTTTTGAAATATTGAGTCAGTTGTAGTTGTTTGTCTGGCGTCAGATAAGCCTTCTGGGCCATTGTATTCAAGCTGGCACCCAGGAATGTCATTTTGTGAGGGTACTAGTTTTGATTTCTTTTCATTTACTGTGTACCCCAGGCAACTTAGAAGATGTTTTACAAAAGTCAGATGTTGTAAGAGGGTGTCCTTGCTTTCTGCTTGGATGAGGCAGTCGTCCAGGTATGGGTATATTTGAATTCCTCTTTGTCTGCAGTATGCAATTACTGGTGCCAGGTATTTTGTGAAGACCCTGGGTGCAGTAGATAAGCCAAAGGGCAGTGCAGAGAATTGGTAATGGGTTGAACCTGCAATGAAATGGAGGTATCTTCTGCAACTTTGTCTGATAGGGACATGCAGGTATGCCTCTTTGAGGTCCAACGTTACTAGCCATGCTTTCTTGCCCAACATGGGAAGAAGCTGTTGTAGTGTTAGCATCTTGAATTTGGGTACTTATAAGAAGGTGTTTAGAATTGAAAGGTCCAGAATTGGTCTCCAGGCATTGTCCTTTCTGGGAACTAGAAAGAATCTTGAGTAAAATCCTTGGCCTTGCTCTCAAGTAGGTACCAGTTGAATGGCTCTCATGTCCATGAGAGCTGTAATTTGTCTTTGTGCCTCTGCCCATTGATTTTGTGGCAGGTTTGGCATTTCTCCTTTCATTGGCAAGGTGTGAAAATGGAATCTGTATCCTTGTGAAATTATGTCTAGGACCCATTTGTCCTTTGTGACAATGTGCCAGTTGTCTGAAAAAAGTGCGAGTTTTCCTCCCAAGGGGGCTGCCAAGAGAATGTTGCTTGGCCAGATGAGGTGCAAGTCTTTGAGTTTGAATTCTGGTAGTCTGGGACCTGTCTTCTCCTCCCTTCTGTGCTGCAGTGCCCCATTGTCGAGGTTTGTACTGGGCTTGTGGTTGTCCTCTGCCTCTTGGACGTCTGTATTTACCCCTCTGTGGTCTGTCAGTAGCTGGAAAGGACCAATTTTTTGTTGGCCAATTTCTGCTGAAGCGAGGGGGCTGTACCTGTAGGAAATCTTTGACTGTCTGCATAGATTTTGCCTTATCCTCCATTTTCTTTAAGACGACTTCTGCTTTAACTCTAAAAAGAACATCCTGCTGTAAGGGAGCATCTAGAAGCTTTGCTTTAACATGATCAGGCAGAATGTGTTCCTTTAACCAAGCATGCCTACGTATAACAGACCCAGTGACAACTGCTCTGCAGGAAGCCTCCAAAGAATCAAACCCACATTGTAAAGTATGTTTGCCCACTGGTTCAGTTGCATGCAACAGATACTGCATTTCTTTCAATTCAGACTGTTGAGGGAGTGTGCTCATTTTTTGTTTTAACTGAGACATTAGAAATTGCTGATATTTTAGCATGTGAAACTGACAGTTTAGTGTCCTTATAGCTAGAGTGGCTGAGGTGTAAACCTTTTTCCCACACATGTCTAGTGCTCTGGAATCCCTTTCAGAGGGTACAGGATTTTTTTGCCATAGAAGCCTTAGCCCCTTTTGGAACCTGGGAGATGGTCTCTGGATCAGCAACAGGACTTTTATAAAGAAATTTGTGGGAATCAGGCACTCTATAGTATCTGTCAGGTTTGGCCGGAGCAGGAGGCAGATAATCTGGGTTTAAACTGGATTCTAAGTAAACATCATTGACAATGTCTAAAACTGGGGGGATGGCAAGTGGTCTGTGCTGGGGGAGTAAAAGAAACTCTCTGAGCCTTTTCTTTGAGTCAGAGTAGTCCTGACCATCCCAGTGAAAATGTTCCCTCATAGTGTGTAAAGTTTCCCCAAAGGAGTAGTCTTCAGGAGGAGAAGCTGAGGGAATAGAATCCTCAGCATCAGAATCTTCATAAGGGGAGAAGGAATAATCTTGGTCCTCAGAGGAGCCTGAGGAAATAGACACTTGTTCAGAGGAGGCATAATCTTCCTCTTGTCTAGGCCTTTTGTCGGGAGGGGGTTGGGAACCCCTGATTAAAGAGATCAAATCTTCAGCCATTTTGAGCATCTGTTTCTTAGGCATGGGGCCTTGAACAGGGGACTGAAGTGCAGTCTTTTTAGGTTTAATAGGAGTCTTAGTCTTAGGATACGTTTTTATGGTGAGCATCGTCGGTCTGAAGATGCCTTCAGAAACCAAAGGTGTTTCTGCAGGACCGACATCTTTTTCAGCAGTGTTGTCAGTAGGGCCTAAATGAAATGGCTGCGTCAGCCTAGTACTTTCCGCCAAAGGTTCCGAAGCAGTCTTGGGTTCCAGATCTGTGGTAGTCAGGGGCTGTGTCAGAGCCTCACTGAAGACCAGTGAACCAGAGACTGGACCAGCCGAGGCCTCGGAGTCTGGCTTGGGTCTAGGCTGCCTGTCCTTATCCTTGTGTTTTTTGTGCACGCCGGTAGTCGGTTGCTCCGACGGCATAGTGTAGTTGAATTTTCTACCGAAGTAGTGTCATGCGAAATCAAAGCATCTTTTTATAGTACGCTTAGCACAAAAATGACAACTAGTGATGTTGTGGTCTGGGCCTAGGCAAGGTATGCAGTAAGAATGAAAATCCTTATGAGGTATTTGCTTATCACAAGAAATACAATTGTTAACTTTTTCTGACATTGGTCTGAGGCAAGAAAAGTTTCCCCAACGGGGTACTTAGCTTTATTGAAGACTTTGGATCTGAAATTAGACTTCGAAAATCTCAAGAGTCGGACGACCAGCACTTGCGAACTGCTTCTGCTTCGGGCACCGCGCGGCAAGAAAGACTGAAGAAAATGGCGTCGGATGCATTATATATATACCCCTGGCGCACTGACGTCAGGGAAGAAGCGACAGCAACTGACGCCGGACCAAGACTTTGGAATTCCGGCCGACAGCGGGACCGCCTGATGACAGGATAACCCAAGTGTGATGACTGCAACTGGGTAACACGATGAACATCATGGTGTTCCTCCATCTGCATAAGACTTTAGCTATATTGCCCTATGCATTTACAGGTGTATACTAGGCTAACATTCACTAAGGTCTTTATAAGCCTAGCCATGCAAAACAAATGTGACTCACAAATCTGATTTATATAATGGGTGATTTACTTTGTCCAGCACAGACATATGTGCCAGACCAGGGGTAAATTTCCAGCTACCCATCCATTGATCCAAATTGTGCTTAAATACAGTTAGGGAAGAACTTTGCTTCTCATGGATGGGGAGCCTGTTCCAGAGAATCGGAATTCTCTGAGCAACATGTCTTTGGATCTAGTACTTCTAATGCTGTTTGTTTTGTGGATGTGCAAAAGGTTCATCAAAACAGAGTCCATGGGTATCTTGTATGCCAAGCAAAGATCACCTCTCAGTAGTCTGTATGATGCAAAGTAAACAGAAAGGGCATTGAGGTGATCAGCACAGGATATTTTGTTTACTCCCCGTTTTCTTTTTGTAAGGAACCTTTGTGGATGTTCCAGTTGCTGCTGCATGTGTCTGCTCAGATACATACTAAAGGGGGCATTATACTCTGTGAAGGGTCTGATGAGAGCTGAGTACTGTGGTACAATCACCTCTCTGGACCAAGATGCCATGCTCTTACTTATAAGTTAAGCAACACAGTAGGATTTTTATACTATCTTGGACATATATTAGTCAAAGGCTAGGTTACTGTCTGTGAGTTCCCAGATCCTGGACTGTTGAATCAATTTTTAGGAGAGTTTTATTGATGATGTATTTATTCAGTGTGTCTGACTTTCCAAAAGGTGTTTATCATTTCTTGGAATTGAGTTTTAAGCCACGGCTTTGACATCCAGCATTTGTCTGTGTTGGATCTTCCAGAAGGGTGTTCTCATCTTGACGGGATTCAAAGACTGCTCCCAGGTTGCAATTAAACTTGGTCATCCAGAGGCCTTTGACATTAGCTTTGACCTCCAAGACCTAGATGCCAAAGAACAGCAGGCCTAGCACAGAACCATGAGGGACTCCACTGGTGACTGGCATCTTTGTGGAGGTGGCATCACTGATCCTACCCTCTTAGGTTCTATCTATAAGCCAGCTAGCTATCCAATTTGTTATAAAGGGGTTTTATGTCTACCTCCATAAGTTTGTTGACCATGCTTGTGGGGGAATGTGTCAAATGATTTACCTGATCTATGTAGGCATTATGCACCACTTTCCTCTCATCCATAACCTTAGAGACCTTTTCAAAGAAGTCTACTAGGTTCAGTAAGCATGACTTTACGTTGACAAAGTCCAGATAGATCCAGTGTCTGGAGATCTCCTATGTCCATGATGATAATTTTGCAGGATGGCACAGTGGTGCAGCGGTAGCATTGTCACCTCAGAGAGCAAGAGGTTCTCCAGTTTGGATCTCGACTGGGGTGCCTTCTGTGCGGAGTCTGCATATCCTCCCTGCATTCATGTGGGTTTTCTTCAGGTGGTCTGGTTTCCTCACAAGATACAAAGACATGCATCTGGAGCATTTCTCCCTGGGCCCCTGCTGAAAATTGGCTTCATTCCAAGTTGGACTTTCCCGTAAACAAATGTTAAATAAATAAAAAAAACAAATAATAATTCTTTCCGTGGCTTTGCAAAGAAGACTAGTCAGATTAATGGAGTTATAGTTTCTAGGATCTTTAGAGGGTCCTCGCTTATGAAGGGTGATGACCATTGCAGTCCTCTAGTCTCATGGCACAAAGCCTGGTTTAAGACTATTGTTAAATAGTGACTCCAGGGGTCCTGATAAGTTGCATTTTAGACTGTTTAGGATTGCCACCAGGATGTTATTGGGGTCCATTTTAGGCTGTGTTCTTGGATTTAATGAGTGCAGCCAGTACATGCTCCCTAGTTATTGTTGGAGGGGTTATGTTTGAAAGTATTTCTTGGGGGATGGTTGGGAGTGAGTGGGGGGTAAATTTGCCTGCTAATAGGTTTGCTATATAATCAGGCTCAGTGAATGTGGCACCATTAACCATCAGTTCAGTACATTGCTATGTGCTGCCCTTGAGGTTTCTGACATAGCTGTAGAAGGTCTTTTGGTTATCTTTCACCTTGAAGGCTATTGTAACCTCAAAGTTGGCTTTGTTTGACTTAGTTGCACATTCAGTTTGATGAGAGAGTTGTTATCTTAATGGGAATTACCCATCCTGATTATTTACATATTTTTTCCTTTTGTTGAATATCCTTTTTAATTTGGGATGCCAACACAGCAGTTTGTTTCTGGGCTTCTTTTTGATAGGTAAAGCAGCCTCTAAATAGCCATTGCTCATGGTTGTACATAGTTTTTGTGAACAATTCTGCATAGGCTGCCATGTTCCCAAGGTTTTGGAGGGCCACTGAATTTTGAAAAACCCTCACTTAATCAAAGGTTGTTTGCCTTGGAATAGTTCCTAACTGTTACTGGTTTTACTGTGATTACAAAGGAGGGTGGCCTAATGTTTAAGGTGCTTGCCTTGCAAGCACAAGGTGCAGGGTTTGAGTCTTACAAGGGATAATTGGCTAGGCTTAAAATGGCTCACAAGGGCAGTTAGCTTAGTACTAATCTATGAAGAACTTTATGGTTGGACCTTACAGGGGGGATGAGACAATGGGGTGGGGTGCCTTACTCTGTCGTATTTGTGAATATAAGGTCTGGTATGTAGGAGCCTCTAGTGGACGTATTCAGTATCTGGTCAAGGGTATTTGTATTTATGAAGTCTAGGAATCTCTGTACCTGTAAATTTGATGCTGTGTATGATTCCCAGTCTATAGAGGGGTAATTAAAAACTCCCATGATTAGGGTGTTAGGTTGGATGGTAAGCGTCTCCAGTAGGTCCAAGTATGCATTGTGAACTTATTGGGATATGGAGGATAACCTATAACTGGTGAGGATATGGTATGCGGTTTTGTCTATGGTGATCTACGCATATAGGCACTCCAGAGCACCATCCTGTTTAACTAACCTAGAGGTATCTAACCTAGAGGTATGCTTGTTATTGATGTATATTGAGATGCTTCTACCTTTAGCCCTTGTCTGTGTAGTTACTGATCTGAAAGTGTGGAAGACACTGAAACCTTGCACTTCTGGGGTACTCTCTGCCACTTTAAATCATGTCACGGTTGATGAACAGATGTTTATATTTTTGAATATAGTTTTTTAATTTAAGCTCCTGGGATTGAACAGTAACATCATGAGGTTCAGTTGACTTGATTTTGATACGTTGGTAGGTTTGTCAATTTGGCATTGCCTAGAAAGTTACTATGATGATGAATAAAATTTTAACTAGTATTCAAAAGCCTAGATGAAACAGGTAGAGACCAACCTTGGCAAAGCAACATGGTCTGTTAATCAGATTCTCCCATGCTGACAAATATTAGATCTCCTTTGAACGACACCAGAAAGACAGCCAATTATTAAAATCAATCATGTTTTGCTCATATTGTGGCATTACCCTAACTGATGGTAATATGCTGATCAGTGCTAGGCTCATAGCAGCCTGAGAATCTGAGAGCTCCATAATGTCTCTCTTCATATAGTCCAGGGAGGTAATTCTGGGGTCATTTACACCTTAATGGACTTGATGGAAGGTGTGATGACGTGAAAGCATGTGTGATTTGGCAGACCCTAGCTCCAGATGAGCAGCTTACCATTATCTTCTCGCTGTTCAGCCTGGTTAGAGTGGCGTCAGTATGTCTTACAATGGAGACCCCTATGATGAGAATCCTGGGAAGTGTGCTTGCTTGGCTTTGGGGCTTAGTGTTTGGACTTCAGTGAGTATGACTTTATGTGTGGTGTTAGGTGCTCTTTCTTCTGAGTGTCTTTGAGCTTGCTTGGCCATAGCTTTGACAAAGGGTAGTCTAGGTGATGTCTGTGTATAGGAAGACTGTCTCAGCATATGTTAGTCTATGTGTGTACTATGAGTTATGTGCTATGTGAGTGGGTGTTGTGTCCATGGTTTTGACAACCTCATGTGTGCTTGTATACGAGCCTTTAGTCTCCAGTGTCATTGTGCAAGTACAGCTCTCACATATCCAGTGTCCTTGTGTAAGTACACTTCTCACATATTGTGTCTTTCTTTAAGGATTAAGTGGTTGCTCGTGAACAGACAGTTGCTACATTTTCTCAAGATAACCACATCCACTAAACTGGCTAGAGAGAGAAGATTGGAAATTGCATAGTCATGCTGTTTAGTCCTTTGATTGGTTAGTTACAAAGGGTGGTGGTTTGGGGTTAGAAGGCTGTTAAGGGTGATTTGTTGGTGCAGACTAATAATGGTGCTTTATTGGCACAGATTATGTTAAATAGTACTAGATAATACTAACTTTAATGTTTACACAATGATGAATTCTACTAAGTCTCTAGGTATTGCCACTCATTGCACATGTAGCAGCTCTAAGCTTCTTTGCATGCAAGGTATTTGCTCTATATTTATTGATTGATAGGGTACTGTTTTATGGACCTTTTAAAAGGGAAAGTTTGCTTTCTAGGATGGATCTGTGGAAAACAATGGCTGGGAAGAGTACTTAAATAGCTTATACAACAGACAATAGCATTGAAAGATGGGAGGGACGGACTTTGGAAATCAGATTACCATAAGGGTTGGGGGCTAGAGGCACAAACTTATAAAGCTAAAAAAAATAATAAGGAAAAGGGTGAGAAGGTTAGAAAAAATTTTCAAAGAAATAGCGAGCTGACTATAGAGGGATCCACTCAAAGCCAATACTGGAGCTCTTTCAAAGACTTTAGCTTAATGTCTCAGTGGGGGTAGGAAGGGTAGAAAGAAATAACAGAGGAACAGAAAGGCACTGGAATGCAACTTCTCTGAGCTGCAGGTTAGAATTTCAGAAATTTTAGCTTAATGTCTCAGTGGAGGTTGGGGCAGACACAAATCACAAGGGAACAGAAGGAAACTAGAATGCAATTTTAAGAAGGTAAATGCTATGCAAACTATAAAACTGTAGGATCAGAAATGGAGTATCAACTGTAAAACCAGTGAAGCACAAATCTTGAAGAAGAAACAATAATAATGTCACTACTGAATTTTGCTTTGGTTTAAGGAGCGGACTATTCAGAAATTTACTATTAAAATTGTTTATGAAAAGATGCAGTAATAAATGACTCTCCCATTCAGGTATTATAGAGAAACTCTCCCAATTGGGAATTAACCCCTACATTACCAGATGGGTAGCCAACTAGCTCATCAATAGGACACATACTGTGAAAGTGTGTCTTCACATCTACCAAAAGACCACTCACCAGTGGCATACCATGGGGCTCTGTGCTAGGCCCCTTACTGTTTGGAACTTTTTTCTCAGAAGTCCAGGCAACTTGGACAGCCTGTGGCTGACCAAATTGGCTGACAATTGCAAATTGGAACAATCATTGAGTGCCCCAATGATGTGAATATACTGCAGACAGAGTTAATGCAGACAAATGATTGCTGCCAAAGCTATGGATTAAAGCAAAATACCAAAAAATGCATTATTATTATTCCCTTTGGGAAAGTTGACATCCTTGCTAATTACATTATAGACAGCAGTCCTCTTAGTGTAGACCTGGTGGTACTTGATCTTGGCACTCAAATTGATAACAATCTGAATTTGATCACTACATATCCACAGTAGTAAGGAAATCCTTCTATATGGGAAATCTTACAAGTAAAGACATCGCATCTAGATCTAAGGATGTTATAATCCCATTACACTCGGCCTTCATCAGATTAGTAATGGAGTACAATGCTCTGTTTTGCATGAACCTTACCAGACACCTGCAACAACTGGAGAGATCACAGAGGTTTCTCACCAAGAAATTACACGGTACACAAAATAAGTCTTATGTGGAAAAACTGAAAGCCCTGTCACTGTATTCATTAAGGGGTGACCTGTGCCTGGCTTACAGAGCAGTCTCTGATCTGGCCTTGATGGAAATGCTACACATTCTTAAAACAAACTGGATAAGAGTTACTCACTCCAAGGATCTTAATATAAAATCTGACATGAACAGGTCATGCTGGAGAGACAGCTGCATCTCCCAGAGATTGCCACTTCTCTGGAACAAGCTTCCAGTTCCTGTCAAACATAACCCCTTTCTGACCCTCTTCAAATAAACCTAGATCAATGGATAGGTGACTACAGATTCATTCCTAGAGTGGCACCTCCTGGACAGAGGAAGTTGGTATTAACTACCATAGACCTTTAATTCTGCAAACTTCACTCACCTAACCACCAATGATTGGGGCAACTTGGGATAAATATGGCTAGGCTTGTAAGGGCTCTAGGGCCATTAGCTTAGTAATCTTCTATGAACCTATGAACTAAATAAAGCTCAAGTCTGACAGTAATTCGCAGTTTTGCCACAACTGTGAATGAAACTACAAAACTAAGGCCCAGTAGGGTTTAAAATACAAATGGATACCTTTTGTAAGCAATTCTACTTGTGAATATAGAGAAACAGTCTTCCAAAAACTGAAAACATAAGCAAACATGGACACAGGTTACTATAAGTGCAACTTAAATATTTAAGCAGAATTGAAATAAAAGCTTTCTTCTCTCTCTTTTTGGATGCAAATTCATTGTTAAATGTTTGTATGTTTATTTATTTATCTATTTATTTATTTAACATTTGTTTACCAGGATAGTCTGGCTGGACAGCTAGTGTCTATTTTCAGTGGAGTCCTGGGGAGAAAAGCTCCAAACAGTTACAGAGTAATGAACAATTTATAACAACAATCAAGGTGACAAAGTTTAGGAAACACATGCAGAAAGGTTAACAGGCTAATAATACAGAAATAAAGTACAGACATGTGATCATGCACTTTGTAGACAATTGTGGGTGCAGTGTTTTTATATTACAGAGTTTTAGTATAGTATAGGCATATAGACAATATTTATAGTATGTACAAAGAGAAATAGTGTGACACAGTATTATGTGTTTGTCTAAAGCATAAGGGGTAACTTCCTTCAGCAGGGTATTTACACTATATATTTTCTATCAGAGCTTTGTTACTGGATCATAACTGTCTATTTGAATTGTAGAAGTCTAGGAGGCTGGACAGGGCAGTTTTTTTCAGGATAATATAAGATCTGGTGTGTCAGGTTGAGTTGGTAATATCATAGTAAATTTGGGAATTCTAGCCAGTGTAGCACATGTAGGGAATGGCAGTGGTGGGAACATGATCTGGCATTGGTAGCAAACTTGGAGCTTTTGTTATAGCATGTGGAGAGTTTATTAAGGTCAATTTTATTTATGTTTGTTAATACTGGGCAAGCATACAGTAGTGTTCCTAGGAGAAGAGTTCTGGCTATGGCAAGTCTAACTTTGGAAGTTAGGTACCATTTACAGTGATAGAGTATCCCTAGCTTCTTGTGGACTTTGGAAACAGTGAGGGATATATGTTTGTTGTATTTTAGTTGTTGGTCAATTGTAAATTCTAGTGACTTAGCTTCTGGGACTGGAGTGGTGAGGGTCTTGTTAGCTGAGAATATAGAGAATGTAGTATCACAGTTTTTTTAGGGTGGAACAACATAGGTTGCATTTTCTTTGGGTTTAATATTAATTGGGATTTTTTAGCCAGTTTTCTATTTCAGTGAAGGATTGTTGGGATTTATGTTGGAGACGTTGAATGTTGGATGTGGAGCAGAGTAGAGTTATATCATTGGTGTACTGGTCTATTTCAGTGTTTGCAGTTGCTGAGTGAAGTTGATTTGTAAAGATGTTGAACAGGAGGGGGCCGAGGATGGAACCTTAGGGTACGCCGACCATGACCAGGAGTGGAGGGGAAAGGGAGTTAAGCCACTTGACAGATTGATGTAAGTTGTTTAGATAGCTGTTAAACCAGGGCAGGGTGGTGCTGTCAAAGTTGAGATCTGAGAGGCGGGTTAGGAGTTTATTGTGGGAAACTGTATTGAATGCTTTGGATATGTCTAGAAAAGTGACAGAGCCAAGATTACCTTGGTTCCTGTATGTGTTTATGGTGTTGGTGAAGTTAATTAGAGTTGTGGTGGTGCTGTGGGATGGGCAGAAGCCATGTTATGAGTTGGATAGAAGGTTGTTACAGAAAAGCTGGGTGAGGAGTTGATGGTGAATTCACCTTTCTAGAATTTTTGATAAGGGTGAGAGGATAGTGATGGGTCGGTAGTTAGATCGGTGGAGGCACCACCCCTTATGAAGGGGAATGATGGTTTTCTACAAGGTTGGAATGGCGTGTTCAGTAATAGATTTATTTATTAGTAGTGTGATGGGGTAGGCTATGGCCCAAGATGCAAGTTGGAGATATTCGTCAGGAAAATTGTTAGCAGCGAGGGTGGCTGGTTTAAGTTTTGCTAAGAGTTTTTGGATGCTAGATTTTGGAATTGGCTTGAGTGAGAAAGGGGCAGTGTTTATCTGGGGACCAGAAGGCTGGGAGAGGGTGGTGGGATTTGTATCATTTATGAGTTTAAGTATAGAGGAAGTAAAGTAGTCACTGACACTGGAGGTTATGTGTATGTTTGAACCGTCTATATTAGGTGGGGTGTGGTGGCTTTACCAAGTTGGAGGATGTTGTTCACTGCGGCCCAGTATTTTTGAGGGTTGTTACTGTGTTTTCTTTGTAGGGAAGTGTAGTGTTTTAGCTTGTCAGTCAATTTGTTTCTTTGATTTATTTCTACATTCAAGGAAGGCTTGCCTAATTGTGGGTGTTTTGTGTTGACACCAAATTTTCCAAGCCTTATGTCTCTCTTTTAGTAAAGCCCTTGTGGTGTTTTCTAGCCATGAGGCAGGGTTGCTATGCATTCTAATTGTTTTGATTAGGGCTAGATGGTTGAGGATGTCTAGGAATGTGGCGTGGAAGTATTTTACTTCATTGTCTAGTGGGAGGGTTTTGATGAGAGACCAGTTGCAGGATTCTAAGGCTTCTAAGAAGTGGTCTGTGGGGAAATGTTTGTGGGCATGGATTTGTAATAGGGAGGGGGAGTTTACCGAGTTAAGTTTGTATCTAAGGATGAAAGTGGGATTGTGGTCACTTAGAGAGTTAGGCAGTGTTCCACATTGATGTGTAGTGTTGGGCTGATTTGTGAGGATCCAGTCTAATACGGATTCCCTTTTTGTGGACTTATCAATGCGTGTGGGTGATTGAATGAGTTGGGTGAAATTATACAGGTTTATGTGATTGGTGGGTGTTGGTGAGTGGATAGAGTTCCAATCAATATTAACATGCCTAGGACTATGGTTTCTTGGGAGAGGGAGTGGGAAGCCCAGTGGAGTATTGACTCTAGTGTGGTTAGGTTGCCCTTGGGGGTATATAGATCCCAAGTAAGTTTAAGTGCTTGTGCTGGTTTAAGAGGAGTTTGGCACATATGGTTTATGCATTTTTGGAGTTAGGGAGTTCTTTTTGTAGTAGCTGGAGGTTTAGGTTGGTTTTGTAAACTAGGGCAATACCTCTACCTTTTTTGTAAAGTCTGTCTACTCTTTGAATGTTATATCTGGAAGGGGTTATGGAGTTGTTCTTGATATGTGGCTTAAGCCATGTCTCAGTAATGAGTATTATGTCAGGGTTGTATAGGGAGATGGCTGAGTGCAGCTCATCTATTTTGTTCATAATACTACGAATGTTCAAATTGAGTATTAGTAGGTCAGTGGGTTTGTGCTCAAGTGGTAGGTGGGAGTTTAGTGTGTTGTTATAATTGTTGTTAGGCCAGAATTGGGGTGAATATCTCCTACTAGTAGTAGTTGGGCTGCTATGTTGGCAATTATTTTAAGGTATAACATCATTAGGCTGTGGAATCAGAGGTATGGCTGTTTTATGGATTGTGATTTGGGGAGGTGATTTGAAAGATGATTTGGTTGTAACTGGATGTTGGTGTGACTGAAAGCTTGTAGAGGTTAGAAGTGGTAAGGAAATGGTGAGGGATTTAAGGTAATTATGTGTGATGGGTGAATGGAGATATGAGGTAATAATAGCGGCTGTGGAAAGGCATGTGAGTGGGGAAAGTAGCAGTAACGGAGGATTGTATGAGTGAGGTGTATAAGGCATAGTAGCAAGGGTGTGGGTTAAAACGTGGTGGTGTGTGCCTTTGAGGAGGGAGTGGATAGATTAGGGCTATGAGTAGTGTCAGATTATAAGGGAGTAAGTATAGGTGTAGAGGGAGTGAGTGGATTGCAGTTAAATGGTTGGTGTTTATGGGTGTGGGGTGGTCTATCTTAGAGTGTGGGTGAAGTGTGTGCGCGATTGGGAGTGGCAAGTGGGTGTTGTTGAGGGGTCAGATTATATGGGGTTGAGATAAATCTACAAGTAGTGGGGGCGGGTGGGAATTGCAGGCAGGTTATGCCAGTGGAGTGAGCCCAAGCGGTAGCAAGGGCGAACAGAGCGGGGATGCACCAACAGCTCAGGTAAGTGGCCACAAAAAACAATCAGTGTGTTGGGCAAGAAGCTTTGTGAGGAATTAGGAGAACAGTATAGGTGATGTAGTAACTGTTGTTGGTGGAGCCTGCCTGTAAAGTATGGTCTGAGTGGGAGGAGGTTCTGTTAGGTATTGTCAAATAGAGGTGGGGGGGTAATCAGGGAAAGACCATGCTGAGGAGGGAAGGACTGAGAAGGGTCCCCCAAGTGATTGCAGTAGTATGCCTAGCAGGGGTGGGGTGGCTGTGGCTCACAAGGATATGAGGTTTGGGCTAATGTATTAATAAAAAAATGCACTATGGACAAGTAATAAACAGTTTCCACTGCCAACCTGGTTAGTGTGCTTACAGGACAAAATAGATATTAACCTTGAATAGTCTTGTATGATTGGGAGCTTGGGTTAATTTTCTGGCTCTTTTTGGTCTTAGGTAGGTGATGCCCCTTGATTTGTACTGTGTGGGAAGGTGCTGGGTAGTTAACCTGTACGCTCTAAAGGTAGAACAAAAAAATGGAGGAGGTAAATAAGATGTATTAGGCAGTATAAAGCTCTACACCATATTTATGGTACCACTTTGGATAGGTAAGGGTCTAGCAAAGGATTATTTGCAGCCAGAGGTAACCTATTGGACCTGAGGGTGGTTTTAGAAAATACACCTCTAAACCAATGTGGGGGCTGTTTTATTTTTCTTTCAGTAGCTATGTATTTTTTTGGCACCAGATGGCGCTACTGGCCACATTTACTAGAGCTGTATGGTATAATGTTTGTAATTGTAAAATGCAGTACGCTACTGCTGGAAATTATTAAAAACACAGTTAATACTGCAGTTTGAGCATATATTTGATTATAACACAATACGAACAGTTACAGGAGGCATTTATTTAGAAAGGCATGCATAGAGTGCATGCATGGAGGTAGGGAAGGAGCATGGAACGCATGAATTACTAACAGAGAACCACGGCTGTATGTTAGCGCTTACCTGTAGTAATTACAAACAGGGAAATATGTTCTCATGGGGCTATATCTGACTATGAATAGAAAAACCCTGTTGAATGGAGGTCGTAGGTGTAGATAGTGAATTAGTAAGCACTCTAATGAAGACAGATAGATTAGTTGTTCTGATTGCAAATAAATAGCACGCAGTGTGATCTATAAGCCTCCTGACTTGCTAGGCACTACAGCAGGGTAATATTCACAGTGCTAGCTAATTAACGCCATACACTCTAAGGCAATATGTAAATGTTCAAAGCAAGCCGTTGGTTTAGTTCCAAATAAATCACTGAAACACCAATTCTACTGTATTACAAATCCTACTAGCAGCTGAAAGTTCATAGCAGTGTATAAAGAACGTAAAGAAGTGCAACAATGTTCATACAAATATAATGTTAACATCAAGCTGGGATTTAGCTGCAATTACAATACTGTAACAACCAAATTCTACTGCATTAGGCAATCATATTGTGACTGCAGGCTCATAACATCATTTAAACAAGCATTTTATACCAGATCATTACCATCGTGGCCCATGAGCAATAATATAATGCATACTTCTACTAAACAGTTAATTAGCAGATTACAAGTCAAATAATGTAATCTGCTAATTAACTGTTACAAAACTGAAGGTATAGGGTTATTTGAATATACAAAATGGTCAGGGTTCACCAAGAATGATGCTTTACTATGATTACCCTGACATCCCCACTTGGTACATGGAACATGAGGACTTGTACTCCGGCATCCTCTCTCCCTGATGGTGGCCTCAGTTTGTGGGACAGGCTGAAATTATAAGTCAGTGGTGGTGGTGGGGTATCACAGGTCATGGCTGATGGTTGGAGTACTACAAAGATAAAATAAAAAATATGCTTATTTATTTATTTTTTATTATTAATGGGGATAGTCCAAATGGGTACAGAGTTACCCTGGCTGTCAACAAACATTTGGAATTCAGTGAGTTTATTCATATCATTCTATACAATTTGGAAAATCTGGGGTCTGTAATGCACTGCAAGTACTAGTGAAAATAAAATAGATACTCTGAGAATAAATAGATTACCCCACTGCATGATACACATATACATACTTATATTAAGTAGAATTGGTAGCATTTTGTATTCACCACAGTAAGTAGATTTGGCCAGATTAATTATTTAGAATTTTTTCAATATTTTTGTTAAAATGTATTATAGTATTTGCTTAATTTAAGAATTGATGACTAGGATAGTACATGTATTTGGCTACTATTTTAGAAAATTTACAGTCATGTTGTGTATATATGTTAAGTGGTTTGGTTACTAACATAATACAGAAGATGGATGAAGAGTCTTATGTCTACCGGACCTGAAACGTGGGAAGGCTTGTAAGTGTGTAAACATATTGGATATTTGGAATGGGAAGGATTACTTGCATACAATGGCCAGCAATCTTCGACATATGTTATAGGGCAGCACACAGAATGAAACAGAGATGGTATAAACTGTGCAGATGTTGGGAAAGGAATCATTTTATTTGATAGGACTTTTGGCACAGAAATTAAATTAACATGAGTTTTAAAGGTTTGTAAGGTCAAAGAAAAGCAGGAAGCAGTATATCAGACACAAAGAAATAAAATAGTAGAAAAGAAGAGATGTGTGAAACTAAATGCAATAAAGGGGATGGTGCTGAAAACAAAGAAGAAATTTCAGGAAAAAAAAGATTGGCAGGAGTCACCACTATGCACCAAAATGGAAAAAGCAGTCAGGACTGAAACACAGAGAACTGTACTGGAAAAGGAGATGTCAGGGATAGTCAGGAGGGCAGAAAGGAGTAAAACAAGGGGTCAATGATGATGTAGTTGTAGTAAAGAGACTCAGATGAAAGTACACATAACTGAAGGGAAGAATGGACAGGCAGGCACAACCTGAATCATCAGCAGGACCGTCGGTGGAAATTTGATTACGGGGGCATTAGATTGGAGAGTAATGATGAAAACAAAAGGTTTATCAAGGGTTGACAGAGGTTCAGGCCTAAAACTCCTGACAGTGGCCACAGAAGTGAAGCTTTTGGTGAAGAAAGGTTACAGATTCATATATACAGTAGTAGATGTGGGAGTAAAAGACCTAGGAGAGAGTTTCTTTGAGTTCTGTAATATTTTATATACCCATGCAAAGGGCAAATAATATGACTAAGTAAATAATTAGGCAGCTCAACTGCTATCATGAGACATGGAGCAACCAGGTTGCAATTAGTATTGTAGGGGTTAAAGAAGAGATTCTGAGGTTACAGGAAGTTTGGTGTAAGCAAGCTTCATCTCAGTCACCTAAAAGCTGCAGTGGTGACACAGGAACTAGAAAAGTACATTAGAGCAGCTGAGTTGAAGGAGATTTCACAGTAGTTCAGCAACAGAAGCAAAGGTTTCAAATCAGATTCAAGTCTCTGGTTTATTTTTGCTTTTATAGCACAGCATAAAAATATAAATACTCTCACCTGATTGCAGGTAAAAAGCAAAACAGTTATAAAATCAAAATTAGTAATTTAAAGTCATTATCATAAACATATTAAGAGCAGGTGTAACTGTCATAACTGTATAGACAAGGTTGTAGAAAGGAATAACTGGAGTGGTCCCTCAAAGCCAGCCACAGATAGCTCCCATAATGACTGTGGTACCAGATTCCAAAGGCATGGCACCTTGTTTGCAAAACAGTGTCAAACAACAATTAACATCTGTAGCCTGGCATTACAGTAGTGCCTATGGTAACTAACAGAAAGACTCTAAGCTAGCCAGTGGGAGACCAGCAACTCATTCCGATGTGAGGGACTTAGCTTATATATGGCAAAACACAGGATATTTGTAGTCTCCAGAAGAATGCATGGGTAACTAGTGCATACTCTGTAAGATGAATGTAATATCATGGTGTCATGGAGTACAAGTCAAAAGATGAGCTGCAGAGGTCTGCTTCAGCAGCATTCTACTCTGCTCACCATCTTGAAGTCCAAATTAAAGGGTACTGCTATAATCTAAACACAAGAAAACTGTAAACTGCACTACCACAGCAAGATGCCTTGATGGATTCAGGTGCTTAATCTGAGTGATATTTCTCATGTGTTAACAATATAATTTAAGAGTAGTCAATAGCTGGGCCTAAAATGTCAGCCCACCACTAAAAATCATGTCAAGATTACACACCTTCTTCACACCTAGTCACCCCCATAAATAACACAAAGGTCAAGCAGTGGCACTGCAGAATGCCTTCAAGTGGCATTGACATGTAATGTCTCTATTTTGGATGTATTAAGCTTCAGGTAGTCAGCATTCCATAAATAAAATAAACAGTCACCATATCCTCCTCTTTGAAGAAGTATGACTGGTGTCATCCACATAACAGTGACAAAACAGCTTTCACCCTCTAAAAATGTCAGTTTCAGAAAAAAATAAGGTTCACTGGAATGGAATAGCGGGGGATTGTGGGCACTGATATCAGATTGTTATGGGTAATGAAAAGACTAATAGCAGAACAGAAACAAAATGAGCATAGCCGAGGAACGAAAACAGAACTCCAAAGACTAATAGCAGAACAGAAACAAAATGAGCACAGCCGAGGAACGAAAACAGAACTCCAAAGACTAATAGCAGAACAGAAACAAAATGAGCACAGCCGAGGAATGAAAACAGAACTCCAAAGACTAATAGCAGAACAGAAACAAAATGAGCACAGCCGAGGAACGAAAATAGAACTCCAAATTTAATGAAACAAGGTAAAAAGTAAGCGCTTTCACGATCTCACACTGATCGCTTCTTCAGACTCTGTTACAAAACAGGTGAGGTCACCATATTTAAACCTAATTAAGACCAATCACAAGTAACAATAAAAATAGTCTGATTCACTTTTAAAGTAACACACTGAATAGGAGAATGCTTTATGAAAAAACATTTGATAAAAACAATTAAAATATAATTTAATAATTATTCCATAAACACACAGGTCTCTACTAAAAATAATAATAAATAAATTCAGTGTTTAAGTGGTCTAGCCTTCAGAAAAGTTTTAATTGGCACTGCACTGTTTAACCCAGGTGTTTTTTCAGCTTGTAATAGTAAAATCCATTTCTGTTTAGCTATCTCCACTCTATTCTTCATGTCACCACCCCTAACATTTTCTTCTAAAACTTCTAATGCCATAAAACTAAAGGTATGTTGTGTACCTACTTCCTGCAAATGTCTTGCCAGGGCATTGGTCTCTTTTACATTTGCTATACCCCTTAGGTGTTCTTATATACATTCCTTAAAACTTCTATTCATCTTTCCTACGTAGAATACATAGCAGTCTTTGCAAAAGCAAAAATAAACTAAGTGCCGTGAACTGCAATCAGCATAGAAATTCACCTCTATGTTAAAGTCTTGTGTTGGATGTCTACAGACAGAATTAGGATAGATATGGTTACATGCCATGCAGTTCCTGCATGGAAAAGTCCCTTTCCTCTGGGAGGTGATCTTGTTCCTGCTGAAACTTGGTTTATAGCATAGTTGCCTTTTTAGTGACTTTTTATTCATAAAGGAATATTGTGGTCTACTATCTATCACACCATCTAGTTCATTTACAGATTTTAGTATGCCCCAATTTTTCTCAATGATGGTGTGATAGATAGTTATTTTTGCTTTTGCAAAGACTGCTATGTATTGTTTTTAATTATATTTTAATTGTTTTTATCAAATGTTTTTTCATAAAGCATTCTCCTATGGAGAATTCAGTGTGTTACTTTAAAAGTTAATCAGACTATTTTTATTGTTACTTGTAATTGGTCTTGATTATGTTTTAATATGGTGACCTCACCTGTTTTGTAACAGAGTCTGAAGAAGCGATCAGTGTGAGATCGGGAAAGCGCTTACTTTTTACCTTGTTTCATTAAATTTGGAGTTCTATTTTCGTTCCTCAGCTGTAGTCATTTTGTTTCTGTTCTGCTATTAGTTGCTCTGAGGTGAATACTGAGTGTTAATCCAGCTCTAGGACATTTTTCACTCTTCAAAATGAAAAGACTACAGGAAATTTAAAAGAATAGCATTAAAAAGACGAATGGGCAGTGAAAAAAAATCAACAAGAAAGTGTCAATGGGATAAGCCAGGATATGTAATACTAGCACCGGAAGGAAAATGGAATCCTTCAGATGAGGAAGAATTATGAAAAATGAGGCCAAAACTTGGGAAAGACATCTACTGAGTTTCACAAAGGAACGGGGGACCAAAAAGTGATATGCATGCTGAGTGCTTTTGACAACACACATCTGTCATCCTGCTCTGTATGTTAACTTGAAGCTTATTCCATCAGTTTGTCATATGTTTTGTAATATGCATATTCTGCTTTTTTCTGTTGCTAATATTTTCCATTAGAAGAAAGTTTTCAGATCTGGCTTTAGACATTTGTTCTAAATTCATGCTTTCAAACAGTGCCAGGATAGACTGTGTTATACAACAGAAGTTTATAGGATAAAAAGTATAAAGACAACTCTCAACATTGTTTTGCAGTTCTTTGATTTTCCTTGTAAGGAATTTGCTTTCCTAGTTGAGACAGAAGACTTCTAAGGTGACTTCACAATATAGCATTATTTTCTGTGATACAGTGAAGTAATATAAGGGACAATAATTTCCCATAAATTATATGGCAGACCCTATGTATTATTGACATGTTTCCAGCCATCTGTATATTTGGTTATGGGATGGACATTACAAACTCGTGTATCAGCAAAAAATGTCCATTCTGAAGAGACAACCCCAAAATGAATTCTGTAGGAAAACACTGTTTACTTCAGTAGAAACAGAAAATAACCTATTCCGTACTGTTGCCTTTTTGACATCATATGAAATCATATTAATATTATGGCTTTCCATGGTCCTGTTCTCTAAATGTGAAAATATCAATTGAAGTAACCTATATTCTTTTGTCATCTGTCATTACGAGCAAACCTCAAATGATAGGGATACAGGACAGCATTCAGATTTATGATTTATTTACTTTACAGTTTTACTTGTAAAATTGCCACTAATTAAAGAATGACATGCAATGGTCTAAATGCTGACCAGTTTTCCCTTCATTCTTTACTAAAACAAGAATTGTGTTTTGCATGGACTAAAGAATAAAGAAGGAGTATAATAACTGTAATATAGTACAAAGGATGATGTACACAAAACAATTTATAAAACTCAGTTGAGAGTTGAATACATCTAGTACATGTGGACAGATAATATCTGAATTAATAATTCTTAATCCCATATGTTCTATCACATCTAATAAACTTTCTAAAAGATGACCATCCCAGTCAGTTGTGTCATTATACATATGTTGAAAAGAGTTCAAAGTACATTGTACCGGACATGCAGACTCAATTACAATTCCATCCTCATCGAATAAACTCACTAAGCTTTTTCTAAATGTTGCCTTATTGTCAGATGTTTGCCTGTTTTATCATGGAATAGAAATCACCCTTTTATAAACCTGGCTGCTCTAACATTCTTGTCTTGCTGTTTGGTCATCTGACCAAGTCCAACTTGTCACATCCTAAAGAACTTTAACACAGCAGGCCTGTCTGTCATCAGCTGTTTAAGATCTTGTAAACTCATATTCATTACTTCAGTTATGCTATCTGACTGTCTTAGCATCTGCTGTCCCTATCTTTGATCTTTCTCAACATCAGTGTCTTCTTTAGTGAATCCTCAGTTTATTTCCCAATTTACTGACTGATTTGATCTTATCACAGTCTACAGAATTGTGAAAAGATTTCCCCAGTACTGTATTTAAACAAATTATTTGAAAATTCTGTGGTGCACAGCATAGCCTATATAGTCTAACTCTCAGAGCTGTATGTTATTACTGGTAATACCATAGAAATGATTTTATGGATTTTTGTTGACAATGTGATATCTTTTCTCTTTAAAATATTTACTTACCAGGCTGAACAAGGAGAAAATTATAGTCAGGTGCCAGGATCCACCACATAACACATACACTCAAGTCACTCCACAACAAGTACAAATATGACTCTGTCATTGTCCATGTTGGAGTGAATGACTTGAGACATTCCTCCTTGGACTACATAAAAAGAGACATGAAACAGCTCCCGGATCATGTGGCCCAGGCAGGTATGACCCTAGCCCTGAGTAGCATCTTGCCTTTGCCCAGAATGATACCACAATATAAGGACAAAATGATTGACTTCAACAATTGGCTAAGCTTCTGGTATCATTCAAAGGGGATCCAGTATCTGTCTGCCTGGGATGACATGATCGACAGACCATGATGCTTTGCCAGAGATTGTCTGCACCTGTCGCCCCTGGGATTCAGGTTACTGGCTAAGGCTCTTGCCACCCCTATAGTGCCTTTTTTAGGCAAAGTTCAAAGGACAAAACCACCACCGTAACAGGCATAAGCATGCAAAATCTGAAGGTAATGCTACTCAATGCTAGAAGTCTAAACCTTAAAATGCACTCTCTCGAGGCACTCCTAAAAATGGAGAACATCAATATCTGTGCAGTAACTGAGACCTGGTTCAAGGCTCCAGAGAGCACCCCTGCAATACCAGGCTACAACTCTTACCACACTTTTCGGCCACCAAACCCAGATCGAAATACTAAAGGTGGAGGAGTGTCCATATTCACCAAGGGAATTCACAGCACCAGGCTAGTTGCCCAACAAAATGTGTCTGAAATTATCCAGGTGCAACTAACACTAGGTAAGACTGCAATCCAAATTGTAGCTTGCTACAGATCCCCCACCATGCCCCAAGATTCTCCCTACACCTTTCTAAACATACTGGAAAATATTAAGATACAACCAAACACCCTAATACTGGGTGACTTCAACTACCCTGCCATTAACTGGGAAAACTACTCGTGTACCAACACTTTTGCCTAACGGTTCTTGGAATTCAAAAATTCCAACGCCCTGGATCAGCTAATCCATTGTCCCACCAGGGGTTCCAATATCCTAAACCTGGTCATTACCAACATGGGAAATCGATGCTCCACATCTATGGTCACCCCCCTCATTGGTCAGGTCAGACCATAAGCTAATCACCCTTAACATTCACATTTCATCCCCACCCCCCAGTAAGGAAACCTCCATAAAAAACTTCTCCAAAGCCAACTTCATGCTACTCAAGTCAGAAGTGACAAACTTCATGACAACCATGCAAACGGGAACTAAAAGTTTGACTGCTGAATCCTACACTAAGGCACTGTATGAGCACATCCACTCATGCATGAATCGTAATTTCCCAAATAGAACCAAGATGCTCGCCTCCAAAAAATGAAGCCAATCTGGTGGTCCCCTGCCATAAACAAACTTTACAACAAAAGGAAGAAACTGTTGCAGAAAAGAGGAAAATCCCAGGATGCAAAAAACTCCCTTACCAGCCTCAGTAAGAAGCTGAGATCCCTCATAAAATCCTCCAAAGCTAGTTACAAAAATAAAATTGCCAAAGATTCCAAATACAATCACAAGGCATTCTATAACTATGTCAAGAATCTAAATGGCAATGCTCAGATCTGCGCTGAGCTACAACAGAATGGCATTAAATATACTGATCCCAAGGATATTGCCAATATCCTGGCAGATCGATTTAGTGTCAACTTCACCCCCCTCTCACCCCCTAAATGGCCCATCTCAATACTGGAAGATTGCCAAATTCCAGTAATAACGGCCACACAGGTAAAAAACGCACTCTTCAAACCTAAGAATACAGCATCCATGGGACCAGATGACATCCTGGACTGTGTACTACATGAAATACAAAATGAACTGGCACCTCACAAAAGTGTCATCTTTAATCATAGCCTCACCTCAGACTTTGTGCCCACTCAGTGGTGCACAGCTACAGTTATCCCACACCACAAGGTGGGAATCCACCTTGGATCCTGGGAACTACCACCCCATCAGTCTGACAAACCTGATCTGCAAGGCCATGGAACGTATTATCATGGAACTTATAAACAAAGACATTGGCAACCTTCAAACACCGGATCCTACCCAGTTTGGGTTCGTGAAGGGCCGATCTTGTCTCTTGAACCTGACTGGCTTCTTCAAATCAGTCTCCAGAGACATGGACAAGGGTAAGGCTGTCAACACAGCCTATCTGGACCTCGTCATGGCCTTTGACACCATCCCCCACTCTGGAATCATAGATAAACTTACTAAGCTGGGCATTAATCCCTACATCACTCGATGGGTTGCCAACTGGCTTACTGACAGAACCCACACTGTAAAAGTAACTGACTCCAAATCCAGCTCCAGACAAGTGACAAGTGGAGTACCTCAGGGTTCAGTCCTGGAACCACTCTTGTTTGGCATCTACTTCTCTGACATACAGGACAATACTAAGGGACTCTGGCTAGCAAAGTTCACAGATGACTGCAAACTGGGAGCCATTACTGAATCTCCAAATAATGTGGATACTCTACAAAAGGGCCTTACAGAAACAGATGCTTGGTGCCAGAGCCATGGGCTCAAGCTCAATGCCAAGAAATGTATAGTTATCCCCTTTGGGAAAAAACATGTACCCATGAATTACCACATAGGTGGCAGTACACTAAACACCAAAACTGTGACAAGAGACTTAGGGACACAGGTAGACAGTAGTCTCAGCTTCGATAACCACATCGCCATAACAGTCAGGAAATCCTTCTATGTGGCACACCTCATCACTAAGGGCTTTTCATCCAGAAAAAAAGGAGGTCATTGTCCCACTGTACTCATCCCTCATTAGACCCATTATAGAATACAACACCCCATTTGGTATGTACCTCTCAAGACACCTGCAATAACTGGAAAGGCCGCAGAAATACTTCACTAAAAGAATCACAGGTCTAAAGCAGATGCCCTATGCTGCTTTAGGGCATCTGCTTTAGACCTGTGAAGCAGATGCCCTATGCTGACCACCTTAAAAAACTCCAGCTATACTCTGTCGCATATCGTCTACTCAGAGGTGATCTCTGCTCAACATACAAGGCCATGTCAAACTCAGAGCTGTTGGACATGCTACACTTAAAGAAATCCCAATCCCTCAGAGCCACATGCTCCAGGGATCTAAACCTTGTCATCACAATAAACAAAACATGCTGGAGGGATAGGTTCCTGACCCAGAGACTCCCCAGACTCTGAAACAGACTGCCCATAGATGTCAAGCAGAGCGCCTCTTTGGCCCTCTTCAAAAGGAACCTTGATGATTGGATGGGAGAAAGGAAATTCACCCCAGGGATCATGTCAGTCACCCTGCTTGACAGGGATCCAGGGAAGTAAATAGTGTGGGAAGAAATAGCCAGGGAATTGTTATGGCTAGACTTGTATAGGCCCTAGGGCTGATAGCCTAGTACCAACATATGAACCTATACAGTATGTAAAACACACACACATATCATTAAAACATTGCCAGCATAGCCAGTTGGAGTTTGTAAAGTATATGTCCTTTGAATATCAAACTGATTTACACAAGATGCTCGTGTAACAAACATATTAGAAATGCATGTCATTTGTATATCAAACTGAGTTGTACATATTTTTGTGCTGAAAATGTATTGGTGAGGGTTGCTTGTGTTAAAATGCATCAACAGTTCATCCTGCTGAAATGAAAATAAATGTGCACGTATGATTGTGGCTGAATTAAATGTATATATTTTAATAGAGGACACTGGGACTGCAAAGGTTAACTTCAAGAAAAATAAGGGAAATGTAAATAAGCTGTTAAACCATTAAAATGGCACCCTGCAGTGCTGAATAAGACTGGAGACAATAGGTATGGGAAAAGCCTTTGTTTATTAGCTCAGTAAAAAGAGGGGAGGTCCCAGGCACATCTCCAACACTTCAAATCTTCCTTCTCAATCTCTTCCTTAAACAGCACAACTATTCAAGTTGAATCTTTTCAGTATACTCAGACAACTAACTAAAATTTGATACCCACATCAACAACTGCATCAAAAGAACCCACCAGAAACTAGGATTGCTATACAGAAACAAAAAAAAATTCCTTACTCAAGATTCTAACATTTCCCTTGCTCAAGCCTACCTCCTACCTACTTTACCATATGCTGTCCCTATATTTTCCAACCTCTAAAAAATCTCTTAAACAAATGAACTAACATATAATAAAGTTTCACAGTTCACCACAAATCTCCCCTATCGCTCACACCACTGACTCTCCTTAACAAAACTTCAGATTACTAAAGGTACTTTTGTAATGAATGTTAAAAACGAATACGATTCTCATTTTATGTTATTGCTTTTATCTGTACTGCTCTTTTGTAATGAATTGTAATCTTTGTATCTGGAGCTTTTCTCCTCGGGTCTCTGCTGAAAAAGGACATCTGCCTAGCCAGACTAACCCGGTTAACAAATGGCAAATAAAATAATAAAATAAATAATAAACATCAGGATGTGTATTGTGGCTGTCTGTGTTAAATTCCTGTCTCAGCTTCAAAGGGGAATACAGTAAGAACCTAGAGTCAGGTGAAGCTTAGTTTAGAGTGTGTTTTTCTTTATTTACACGAGCCTATCCATCAATGTAAATTTCAATATTTTCTGTGATTTGAACTCTGTGGTTTACTGTGAATGCATATTCAGTATTTTCAAGCTTTTTTATCAATTATGAAATATATTTAAAACTTTTATTGTGGCTGGTCCTTGTAGAAAGTATCTAACCGTTGAGAGTACTTATATTTATTTGTTGACACTGCGTGAGCCACTGCAGAACACCCAGCCATCTTGGTGAACTGCTACCATTTGTATTAATATTACACAGTATAATTGGACACCCTTTGTAAAGGGCATTAGAGTAGCTGACTGGGGAGTGCCTGGTGGCAGTGACAACTACTGTATAGTCTGGGTAGAAGGGGTTATAGCTAGTAAACCTGTACCAGCCTTTCCCAGATGTGTGTGTGTGTGTGTGTGTGTGTGTGTGTGTGTGTGTGTGTGTGTGTGTGTGTGTGTGTGTGTGTGTGTGTGTGTGTGTGTGCAAATCAAATCTTTCAGTGTGTGCATGTTAGCTACTTGGGGCAGGGACATGAAGCACTGGGTTTACAGAAAGGGTACTGGACGACTTGGCTTGGACAGTCAGCTGAGGATCTAACCCTACAGCTGTACCAGTGAGTAGTCTTACTGGGGACCTGGAGGGAGACAGATATAGACATATTCAGACCCCATTCTGAGTGTATTCCCTGTGTGCTCTTAAGGGAAATTGTACTTGATGCAGAGGTCTGCATCTAGAAATACTGAGTGTATGCATTTGTATTACAAGTTCATGGCCCTTTCCAGTGTCAGTGGTGAGGATTCAGGCTCCTTGATTACTGGCCCAGCATGGGGATGACACATATTGGTGGCCATCACATATTAGTAGCAATGGTGGACATCACATATTGGTTGGCAGTGGTGTGACCATCACATGCTCACACATTGGTAGCAGTGGTGTTGATATTTAATTCCTGAAGTCTGTAAGCAGTGGTCATTAAAGAAGGTGTTTGTACTCTCAGCAGCTACATGGTAGACATTCAGAGTTTCATATCACAATAGTTTTGTTTATTTATTTAATTAGCTTAGGTAGTCAGGGTGAGCAGGCAAGGATGTCTGCAGATGATTATGCCAAGCTGACAAGGAACCAGTTGGCTGAGATGTGCCATGCCAAAGGACTGGTGCATGCCAACCTGACTAAAGGAGAAATGATTGTATCCTTAATCACAGCTGCAGCACAGACCTGCCACCAAGAAGACAACCAGTCTGTTGATGGGGATTTGCAGCTCTCAGAAACAGGACAGTTCAACTTTTCAACAGAGGACTTAAAAATCCATCTGCAGTTAGACAGACTGGAACTGGAGTTCAAACATTTGGAATTATAATCAGCAAAGAAACTGTAGTGTTTAGAAACTAAAGAAAATGAGAGGCAGAAGAAACATGAAAAGGAAATTCTGACTCTTTGCCAGGGTCATTGAAGTAGTGGGGAAGGGAGTAACCATACCCCAGAAGCAATAAAGGTCGGTAAACTTCTTCCTCAGTACCAAAAAGGTACCAAGAATAGATACATTATTCATATATTTGAAAGAGTATGCAAACAGTACAAGGTTGACTGAGGGCTCTGGGTAGAATTCCTCACCCCCCTTACTCCATGGTAAAGCTGTAACTGTTGTTTCTAAATTGTCTGATACTGATTGCTTAGATTATGATCAAGTTAAGCACTGTTTATTACAATGGTTTAACACCTGGAGCTTACAGAAAACGGTTTTGTGAGCATAGACTCAAGGCAGATGAAAGTGCATGTGATTATATCACTGAACTAAGCATGTTTTCATAGGTGGGTGACAGGGTGTCAGGTTACCACTTTTCAAGGGCTGGCAGACCTTTTGGTGATCGACCAAGCCCTTAGCACTTTGCCTGAGGACATGAGAATCTGGCTGGCAGACAGGGAATGAAACTCTGCAGATGAGCTGGGGAAAAAAGAAATCTATACCTAACAAGCAGGGCATCACTGCACAGGAAAGGAATACTCAAGTGGTGCACATGGATATAAGGGAACCCATGTTGGGCAGCCTAAACCGCTCCACCAGAGTCCATAAGTAACTGGGGAAGCCACTAGTTCAGGTACATGGCCAGGATCAAGGGTTAAATGTTTTAAATGTAACCAGTGGGGCCATGTAGCATATAGATGTCCACAGAGTCAAGGTTGGGAACAAAAGATGGGGGAACCAGCACATGGGGATAACAGAATGCCAGTGGTAAGTTGTCTGGAGACAACAGGGCTACAAAACTACCATGAGAGTTTATATCCGATCTTGGTGGATGGAAAACAGGCCACTGCCAAGAGAGAAACAGCCTCTGATATAACCATTGTGAAGCCTGGAGTGGTTAAACAGGAGCAGTACTTGCTTTGGCAGTGCACTCCAGTCAGGGCTTTAGGAGGGATCCCATTCCAAATGCCTTTGGCTAGGGTTCACCTTGACTGGGAGGGTGGAAAAGGCAGCAAGCAAATAGGTGTGTTTGAGGATATCCCTGAAGATGTCTTGTTAAGGAATGATTTTGATAATGCAGTACCTTGTGTGCATGCAGTGACATGTAGTCAGGCTTGTAGGTCTGATAGCCTGGGGGAGACCCAGACAGACCGCATCCCTGAAGCCAGGACTGGTTATGTGGGCTACTTCTGGGAGGAAGCTACCCTGCAGCAGTGAGACTGAAGGTGACCATATCTACTCCTTGACAGAGTGACTGCAAGGGCAGAGGTGAGTAGTAGTACCCAGACTGACAGTGAGGCACTACTGTCAAAGGATACCAGGCTTCTTGTAGAAGAGGAGCTGGGAAGAGTTACAAAGACAAAGTTGAGACAGGTTCAGCTCTCAGACCTTACATTACAAGACTTGAGGGAGGTAGCTAGGGAGGCACCTGATTCTCAAGGAAAAGGGGATTCTGTATACTGGAACAAAGGGTTAATGTATGGAGTGTGGACCCCTGAGGAAGGGCTAGAAGATGCGGTAATATAGCAGTTAGTAGTGTCCAGACCCTACCATCTGGCACTTCTAGCCATAGCCCATGACTTTCCTTTTGAAGGTCATATGTGTATGAAGTGTACTAAGAGACACATTATGCAGAAATTTTATTGGACTGGGATTGCCAAAGATGTTAGAAGGTACTGCAGGACCTGTGAGCAGCGTCAAAAAGTAGGCAAGGCAGGAGACAAGGTTAGAGTTCCTTATTTCCTTTGATGACTTTGCCTGTGATTGACAAGACATTTCAGAGGGTAGCTATGGATACTGTGGGGTTTCTGAGTACCCCAAGTTCCACAAGGAAGAAGTATATCCTGATTGTAGTAGATTATGCTACTAGATACCCTGAAGCAGTGGGTCTGTCCTCCATCGAGGCAGAGAAGGTGGCAAATGCTTTGCTAGAGATTGCCGGCAGAGTAGGTTTCCCAAGAGAAATACTGACGGACAAAGGTGCCAATTTGATGTCAGACCTGCTGGTTTGTCTATGGGAGTACTGTGGGGTGAAGCACCTAAAGACAACCCCCTACTACCCCCAGACTAATGGTCTTGATGGGAGGTTAAACTGTACTCTCAAAACCATGCTACGGGAATTTGCGGACTAGTTTAAGAGAGAGTAGGACAAATATTTGTCATATCTATTGTTTACTTACAGGGAGGTGCCCCAGGAATCCACAGGTTTTTCACCCTTTGAGTTGCTGTATGGACATAGGGTGAGGGAGTCTTTAGATCTGATTCGTGATGAGTGGGATGGTGAGTGTGAATCCCTCAAGGAGTTTGTTGTGGCATATGTCCTAAACCTCAGAACAAGGCTTAAAGAGCTCATGGGCTTGGCCCAGGGGGTCTATACTGAATCGGTGAATGCTTAAAAAAGTGAACGCTGATTCATCTACCCTAGTTCAGCGTATGCTGAAAATCCCAAACACTGTAACAGCAAATTTCTTCTCAGGAAAAGAAATTGCTGGGCCGGTTTCAGGAGTTTGCCATTTCCTTCACTGTGGTGTGATCTCGGAGTTGGTATATTTAAGTAGGGGGTGTGTGGGGGGTACAGCCCCCCACATTAAATACTGTTTTAAGTTTGTTTTTTTTGTGTAACAGTGATTTTTTTCCCTGGGAAAAAAAATTGCTGTTCTGAGTGTTCGGCATTTTCAGCGTTTGCTGAACTAGGGTCGATGAATAAGCATTCACTTTTTTAAGCGTTCGCTTATTTCATATAAAACCGGTCCAGGATAACCTGGAAGCAGCCCAACAGCAGAAAAAGGTCTGGTATGACATGAATGCTTGAGCCAGAGAGTATGCTGTGGTGGAGCAGGTGATGGTTCTTATTCCTGTCAGACACAATAAACTGCAGGCAGCCTGGGAGGGACCCTTCAAGGTGGTAAGGAAGATCAGTGATGTTAAGTACATGGTAGAACTCCTAGGCAGAAGGCAGGGACACAAATTGTAACATGATGAAGCCTTGCCATGACAGAGAGGCTCTTGTGCTGAGTATTTGCCATGGATGGCAGGAGGAGTCTAAAGGGGATCTGGTGACTAATCTCCTCAGTGAGGCTTGGACTGACACCTCAATGGAAGGGGTAGCAATGTCCCAGAGTCTACTCTATCCCCTACCTAGGTTCGAGAAATCTGAGCACTGTTACAGGAGTCTGGAGACATGTTCACTGGGAAACCATGTGCACTCACTTTGTGCAGCACCATGTGGATACAGGGCTCCAAAGACCTATAAAGCAGGCTCCTTACAGGTTGCGTGAGCAAGTCAGACAGATTCTGAGGGAGAAGATACAGGACATGTTGGAATTGGGAGTGATCCAGGAGTCCAGCACTCTCTGGGTCTCCCCAGGGGTGCTGGTACCAAAGAAGGATGGCATCACCAGGTTGTGTGTGGACTACAGGACACTAAATATTCACACAGAGTCAGATGCTTACCCCATGCCTATGCCTAGGACAGATAAAGCCCTAGAGCAGCCTCGTTGGGGTAAGTATCTGACCACTACTGATATTACCAAAGGCTACTGGCAGGTGCCCTTGACTCCCAACCCTAGAGAGACAGATCAGCCTTTGTGACTCCTTTTAGCTTGTATAAGTTTATGAAGATACCCTTTAGGATGAAAAATGCCCCAGCGACTTTCCAGAAGCTGGTGGATTGTATGCTAGCAGGATGAGGATGAGGTTATGCCCTTGCTTACCTGGTTGATATTGCCATCTATAGCCATTCCTGAGAAGAGCACCGTCAGCATGTCAGAGAGGTGCTGGGCAAACTGGAGAGGGCAGGGTTGACCATTAAGCCCAGTAGGTGTCAGGTGGGTATGGCAGAAGTCTATCTGGGACATAGAGTGGGGAGTGGTAAGATCAGGCCAGAACCTACCAAAGTGGAAGCCATTCAGGCGTGGCCTACCCCCATTACCAAAAAGCAGGTAAGGGCATTCTTAGGGACAGCAGTGTACTATAGAAAGTTTGCTCCCAATTACAGTATCATAGCTGCTCCCCTCACAGACCTGACAAGGAAAAACAGGCCAGATAAGGTAGTGTGTACCCCAGCATGTGAGCAGGTATTCCAGAAGCTTAAAGGTAATTTGGGAGGACCCCTGTGTTAGCCAATCCAGATTACAGCAAATAATTTGTTGTCCGCGTGGATACTTCAAAGCATGCGGGTAAGAGCTGTACTTAGCTAGGTTTCCTCAGAGCGAGAAGAGCAACCAGTGATATAGCTCAGCTGTAGACTCCAAACCCATGGAGGAATGTTATGCAGCTGTAGAAAGGAATGTCTAGCCATAGTATGGGCACTGCAGAAACTTCAGCTTTATATTTATGGAAGAAAATTCACTGTAGTCACAGATCACAATAATTTAACATAGCTACATAGAGCCAGCCAGCAAAATGCCAAGTTATTAAAGTAGAAGTTAGGATTGCAGGCATATGCCATGACAGTACAACACTGTAGTGGGGTCAGCAATGCCAACACAGATTGGGTCTCAAGACAGGGAATGGGGTAACATATTCCCAGATAGGCTTATTTCTCTCAAGCCATGTTTCTCATGGGTCAATTGAAAAACTAGCTTGAGTCTTTGAGGGGCGAGAGATGTCATGATATGGGCAAGTGCCAGCATAGCCAGCTGGAGTTTTGTAAAGGATATGTCCTTTGAATATCAAACTGATTTATACAAGAAGTTTGTGTTACAAATGTATTAGATCGGTATGTCATTTGAATATCAAACTGATTTGTACAGATGTTTGTGCAGAACATGTATTGGTGAGGTTTTCTTGTGTTAAAATGTGTCAACAGTGCACCCTGCTGAAATGAAGAGAAATGCACATGTATTATTGTGACTGAAATGTATATGTTTTAATAGAGGACACTGGGATAGCAAAGGTTAACTTTAAGAAAAATAAGGGAAATGTAAATAAGCTGTTAAACAATTAAAATGGCACCCCAAAGTGCTGAATAGGACTGAAGATGATAGGTTTGGGAAAAAGCCTTTTTATTCATTAGCTTAGTAAAAAGAGGGGAGGGCCCCAAGCACTACCATAAACATTTGGATGCGTATTGTGGCTGTCTGTGCTAAATTCCTGTCTCAGCTTCAAAGAGAATACTGTGAGAACTTAGAGTCAGGTGACCAGATGAGGTCATTCTGCCAGTCTTCTTAGAAATTATAATTTAGATATTAAAAATAGAAATCTTAGAGGATAGAGTATTCGTTTGGGAAGCCTTACTAAAAAGACCCTCACCGACAGCATATCACCTTGCGCTAGTAAGTAACTTAACTAGGGAATAGTAAAATTCTCTTAGATTCAGTCAGGAATATAGTAAAGCTTAGTTTAGAGACAGTTTTTCTTTATTTGTATGAGTCTGTCCATTAATGTTAATTTCAATATTTTCTGTGATTTGAACTCTACTGTAGTTTACTGTAAATATATATTCAGCATTTTCATGCTCTTTTTTATTGACTATTAAATATATTTAAAACTTTTATTGTGGCTGGTACTTGTAGAAATTATCTAACCTTTGAGAGTACTTATACTTATTTGGTGACACTGTGCGGGCCACTCCAGAAGGCCTTGCCATCTTGGTGAACTAGAACCATTTGTATTAGTATTAATATGACACAGTATAATTGGAGTAGCTGATTGGGGAGTGTCTGGTGGCGGTGATAACTACCTTATAGGCTGGGAAGAAGGGGGCATAGCTAGTAAACCTGTGCCAGCTTTTCCCAGGTAGGTGTGTGTGTGTGTGTGTGTGTGTGTGTGTGTGTGTGTGTGTGTGTGTGTGTGTGTGTGTGTGTGTGTGTGTGTGTGTGTGTGTGTGTGTGTGTGCGCAAATCAAATCTCACAGTCTGTGCATGTCAGCTACTTGGAGTAGGGATACGAAGCACTGGGTTTAGAGAGAGGGTGCTGGAGGACTTGGCTTGGACAGTTGGTTGAGGATCTAACCCTACAGCTGTACCAATGATGGGAGATTCTTACTGGGGACCTGGAGGGAGACAGATATAGAGACATCCAGACCCAAGGCTGAGTGTGTTCCCTGTGTGCTCTTAAGGGGAATTGTACTTGATGCAGAGAGGTCTGCATCTGGAAATACTGAGTGTATCCATTTGTATTCCAAGTGCATGTCCCCTCTCCAATGTCAGTGGTGAGGATTCAAGCTCCTTGATTACTGGCCGAGTGTGGGGATGACATATATTGGTGGCCATCACATATTGGTAGCAGTGGTTGGCATCACAGTAGGTAAAAGGGCAGTAGTGTTATACTGATAAGTATGATTTCATTAGGATTGTAGGTAGGATTTAATTTCAGATTTAACATTTTAACAATTTAATTGATTTAATTTAGCAATTTAATTAACAATTTAACAATAAAATAAATTTAACATAACTTTCCTACATAGGCAAATGTCTTAATTTTGTGACTGCAATCACCATTTGTACAGATCTCTGAGACCACTTATTCCACTCTTCCACATCTATCTCAAGTGGATAGGGTAATAGGATATCATTTTAGTTTGTTTTATACTGAGCAGCAAGATGGCTTTTTCTCTTCTTTGTTTTATGTTTATCCAACTTATCCTCACCTTTGGTTATTAGAGTGGTATTACCTGCTGCATGAAGTTAATATTTCTACTTCTAGTTTTGTTTTTAATAGTTGATTCATCTAAGCTAGTGTTTTACATGATATGGTCAACATATAAATTCAGTAAGGGTGACAGTATACAGCATTGTTACAAAGCTTTATTAGTTTTTAACCCCATTATTTCTTATTCTGTTCTGTTGTTTTCTGGCCTACATTTATATTTCTTGAGAGGTAAATAATGTGACGCAGTGTCTTCATTTTGATAAGTCTTTGCCACAGTTTGTTATAGCCCATGTGATCAAAGGCTTTACATTAGTCCATACATCAAAGTAAATGTTTTTCTAGACATTCAGTGTTCTGTGAATTATCCAGTGGATGTTGACAATTGGATCTCTGGTGCCTTTGCTCCATCCAAAACCAGCATGTATATCTGTCAGTCCATATATTGCTGCAGTCTAGTTTGCATCATTTTGATCAGTACATTGCAAGCGTGTGAAACAAGAGGAATTGTTTGATAATTTCAGCACCCATTAATATTGTCCTTTTTTTGGGACTGGAATATAACCTGATCTTTTCTTATTCAATAGCCACTCTCATGTTTTCCAAAGTGGCTGACAAGTTCCAAGCAAAACTGTAACAGTATCATTTTTCAGAATTATAAACAAGTCAAGTGGAATTATATCACTGTCCCTCAGCCTTGCTATTCACAAGGCCTTCTAGGGTCCATTTAACTTTATTCCCTAGTATTTCTGGCTTTAGATCAGAAAGCATACCACACTATTTATTAATGATGTTAGGGTCTTTGCTGTATAATTTGTGTATTCCTGTTACTTCATCTTAATATCTGCTTGTTTTAGGCACCACCCTTCAATGAATTTTAACTTGCCCATTTTTACTGGAAGTTGCCCTTAATATTGACAAATGTTATAAATCCTCTTATACATTTTCGTATAAATATATCTTATAAATAATCGTTCTTAATATATTTTCCAGTCTTCCCATTATTTATTTCAATATACCTTCTTGTCTCTTTTAGTTATTGTGAGAAACTCTCTGCTTTCAGTTGCTCATACTTTCTCTATCTCCCTTGCCTTTTGCTCTCCCTCTTTCTTAGTCACTCCTGAAGCCACTACAAATTATCCATTTTGCTTTGCCTACTCTGTCTTCTTTCTATCTGGAACTTTTATTGCCACATCTTAGACTATCTCATGAATTTTTCTATTTACTTCTTTAGGTGTTCTAGCCACAATTTTAGGTCCCTTAAATCTGTTCTTCACCTCCATTACATAGTCATGTGAAATGCATATTACCTTGTATATTGACCCGGAGGCCTTTCTTGTTTTCTTTACCTTCATTCTGAACTTTGTGATAACAGGTTGATGGTAAGAACCACAGAGAGTTCCAGATTTTTTTTCTGACTGTATAAAGGTTTTCCATTTCTGACTGTAAAGTATCTAATCAGTCTGATTTTGGTATAAGCCGTCTAGCGATATCCATGTCTAAAGCTGTCCCTTAGGCTTTTGCCAGATAATTCACTGATCTTTGCATGCACGATCTTGACAGACATTTAGTCATCTATACCAGTTTTTCTTTTCATACTCCAGAGCCAAACTTGCCCATTGTAATTTGACCGCCAACTTTATTATTCCAATTATTGTTGATGAACCTATTTATGCATATAACCTTGTATATTGACCTGGAGGCCTTTCTTGTTTTCTTTAACTTAATTCTGAACTTTGTGATAACAGGTTGATGGTAAGAACCACAGGGAGTTCCAGATTTTTTTCTGACTGTATAAAGGTTTTCCATTTCTGACTGTAAAGTATCTAATCAGTCTGATTTTGGTATAAGCCATCTAGCGATATCCATGTGTAAAGCTGTCTCTTAGGCTTTTTCCAGATAATTCACTGATCTTTGCATGCACGATCTTGACAGACATTTATTCTATGTCAGTTTTTCTTTTCATACTCCAGAGCCAAACTTTCCCATTGTAATTTGACTGCCAACTTTATTATTCCAATTATTGTCGATGAACCTATTTACGTTTTTGATGCTATTTCCAGAAGAAAGTACAAATCCTACTAAAAGTAGTCAACTTCCTCCTCTTCAGCATCTGTAGATAGAGTATAAAATTATTATGACTGTAATGCTGCATGGCTTGCCTTGGAAACTGATTGATACCATGCAGATAGTTTTGGGGGTCCAACTGGGCACTGCCTTTTATAACCCTTTTATTACTATGATGACTACTCCACTGTTTTCTGGAAGATTCTTGCCAACAGTAGAAGTATGACATAGTTTTACATTTATCTTCTATTTGATTCCCTTCTGTGATCAGCCTCTTCCAGAGACATTTGCATTTCTGATAATCTATTGGTAGATAATTCTCTACTTTTAATTATTTTCTATTTGTGAAAAAGCTTAATTCTATACTTATTCAGTTCAACAAATATCACAATTGTCATAGCATCCCATTTCCTGGACAGTGAGGCCAGAATTTTATTATTCTTACCAAATACCTCAATGAACTACTTCTTTAATGAGCCACTGTATCATCATAAGCAGCAGCAAACAGTCACTGATGAAGGAAGACTTCTATACCCAGGTCTCCTATAATGATATCTTAACAACAGCTTGTGTTCTCACAACGCAAAAACACATCTTCATGTGCCACTAAGCCATGGTCCTAGGTACCACAAAGAAGCTTTTGTATGTTGTTAATTTGGATATGTAAGAGACATGGGAAAAACTTTTTGTTGAAGATGAATTATATGTCATTAGTCCTCTACATCTTGCCTTTGCATCAACTGCTTAAATCTGATGTCTTTGTAATGAAAAGGTTTACAAGATCTATCACTTTGAGAGGGATAACAGCACAGAAAACACTAGCGACTCATATTCAAGGATATAATTACTATGGTAATCAAGAAAGCTTGGCTATGTTTGCAGACAATATAATTCTGTACCTGATAAAACCAGAAAATGACATCTCAGTGTTTTGGAACATTTTGTGACAGTCTTTTTTGGGATATAAAATATTGAAGCTAAAACAAAGGCTATAGCTATAAATTATGCACTCACACAAGAATTGGTTCAGCAATACCCAGAGATATAGCGACAGGACAGAATTAAATATTTAGGAGTGTGGATTAATAAAGCTTCTGTTATGGCAGCTAAGCATATGTGGGAAGAGCCTGAACCAAAAGATAATACAAAAACCGAGAAAGTGGAAGCTTTTGTTTATGGCTATAGATAGCAAGATACAAAGCAGTGAGATGTTTTAGTCCTTTCTGTTTTATATTCACGTCAAGCATATTTTTATCAAGCAGATGAGAAGTTGAAGGAATTTATCTGAGAGGGTAAAAGGACAAGGATCAAGTGAGATATCCTTCCAACAGAACAAGGTGGATTAGGATTACTTGATCTGAAGGGATATTCTAGAGCTACACAGTTAAGGCTCATACATACAATACAAGAGAAAACTATCATTCAAAGTGGAAAGGGATGATGATGAAATGCAGGGGGGAGTTCAAGAAATAAGAAGACAGTGGGATTTTGGACATAGGTCTTTAAGGAGAATAACAAAAGACATATGGAATGTTATAGTCATAAATTAGGAGAAAGTATTCTAAGAACTAAGCCAACATGACAACGGAAAAAGAGTATTTTTGTTGATAGGGATGACTGCAATTAAGTGCACAGAGAATGGGTAAGACGGGGTTATAATTAACTGAAGAAACTGGCAAAGGAGCCAAGGTATTGGGAACAAATAACTAGAGAGGTAAAGGTAACAGAATGGCGACAGATTAAGAAGATGTTTGGACTACAGGTAGAGACTACCTTCCCTATCAGGGATTGATATCAGAGTATAGGCAAAGAGAAAGGAATAGGGAAATATTAAGTGAAAGACCTGCTCTGGTACAGATCTTAGTTGAGTCTAGAACAGAAGTTAATGTTAAAAAGGGCATAATTAGTAGATGATATAAAATATTGCACAAAAGCTGTAGGAATCAATCAGAGGAGGTTAGAAAAGATTGGGAAAAGAGACTGGACCAAGAATTCACAAGGAAATGATGGGAGGACATATGTATGGCTCCCATGTGTATGTAAAAAAAGTCTAGAAGATTTAGGATATTTGCTCAGAAATGTTTTCATATGTATTTTATATCCCAAGCAGAATCCATATATTTTTTCCTCAGATGTCAAATGTTGGAGGTGTGATTGGGAAGAAGGAAGTAACTGGGATTATTTGTTTTGGGAGCGTAATGAGTTGGCAAACTTTAAATGTTTGGCCCTCAATGTCATATATAGATACAGGACATCATTACTTTTTCCAGAAAACCTCACTAGGCTTATAAAGGTATCTCAGGTATTTAGCCGAGCAACAATCTATGAATCTATAAAAAATTCCCTATAGAGTACTCTGTCAGAAATATTGGGTGAGCAAATGGGTGTAACTAAGAAAATGGTATTTGTGAGATGGGACCCAGGAGCTTAATTGCCTAGACATACTAAGGCCTTGTTAAGTTTAATTCTGGAGGCTACCTAAAAAAGCCATTACTAGAAAATGGAAATCAAAGTCCAAATCAAATATATCGGAAGTATTGAACATTGTAATGGAGATAAAAGAACTGGAGGTGTGATCTAAAGGGTAGGAGCAAGTTCAATAGAAAAAATGGAAATTGTGGGAACAATGCATACAAAGTAATGTTTTGTAGAAGTGAGGCTTAAGGGGAGTTAGGAATTGAGCAATTTATGTAATGCCGGATTAATGATAGTACAATTGTACATAGGTTCATAGGTTCATAGGTTCATACTAGGCTATCTGCCCGAGGGCATTTACAAGCCTAGCCCATCGTTTTGTGGCTTACGCCACCCCTTTAGTATGGGGAACTATACCCATTATTTTGCTGTGCCTCTGTCGAGCAGTGACACTGAGGTAATCCCTGGGGTATATCTGCGATCTCCCATCCATTGGTCAAGATTTCTCTTGAACAAGGCCAGCGAGGTGCTCTGCCTCACATGTACTGGGATTTTGTTCCACAGCATAGGGAGTCTTTGGGTGATGAATCTATCCCTCCAGCACATCCTATTAATAGCCGTGTCGAGGTTTAAGTCTCCCGCCCTTGTGGCTCTGATGGATCTAGATTTTTTTGAGGTGAAGCATATTCATCAAATCTGGGTTTGACATGGCCTTGTATGTTAGGCAAAGGTCACCTCTGAGCAAGCAGTAAGCGACTGAATAGAGCTGGAGTTCTTTCAGTCGGGCAGCATAGGACAGATTTTGAGACCCTTTATCCTTTTGGTGAGGAACTTTTGTGGCCTCTCCAGCTGCTGCAAGTGTCGGGTCAGATACATCCCGAATGGGGCATTGTACTCAATCATTGGTCTGATGAGTGATGAGTAAAGGGAGACTATGACCTCCCTTGATCTAGATGAGAATCCCTTCATGATAAGGTGGGCAATGTAGAAGGTCTTCCTAACTACTTTAGCTACATGGGTGTCGAATGACAGGCTGCTATCAACCTGGGTCCCCAGGTCCCTGATAACTTCTTCTGTGCTCAGTGGATTGCCACCTATTTGGTAGCTAGGGGTAACCTTGTTTTTCCCAAAGGGTATGACTATGCATTTTTTGGCATTTAACTTCAGGCCGTGGCTCTGGCACCAGTTATCCGTTTCTGTGAGACCCTTCTGAAGGATATCTGTGTCAGATGTGTTTTCTACTATGGCGCCCAGTTTGCAGTCATCTGCAAACTTTGTCAGCCATAACCCTCCTGTGTTTGCTTGTACTTCGGAAAAGTAGATGCCAAACAAGAGTGGGCCCAGGACTGAGCCCTGTGGGATGCCACTTGTGACAGGTTTTGAGTCTGACATGGCGCCAGCAACTCTGACCCTGTGGGTTCTGTCACTCAGCCAGTTTGCAACCCATCTTGTGATGTATGGGTTAACATTTAAGCTGATGAGTTTTTCAATGATATCCGAGTGGGGTATTGTATCGAAGGCCTTAGCCAGATCGAGGTAGGCTGTATGGACTGCCTTTCCCTCGTCAATGGCTTTGGTGATTGTTTCGAAGAAGTCAACCAAGTTTAAAAGGCATGATCTGCCTTTGACAAAGCCAAACTGGGTTGGATCCAAAGTCTGCAAATTCCCTATGTCTTTATTTATGAGGTCCATTATGATCCTCTCCATGGCTTTGCAGATAAGGCTTGTCAAGCTAATGGGCCGGTAATTTCCTGGGTCGGTGGAGGCACCGCCTTTGTGAAGTGGGACCACAGTTGCAGTGCGTCACTCCCTGGGTACGTATCCAGAGGTAAGACTTTGATTAAACAGCTGTCCTAGCTGTGGGTTTAATTCCTCATTGAGTTCGTGGAGCACACAGCCGGGGACACCATCAGATCCCATGGATGCTGTGTTTTTTGCTTTGGAGAGAGCAGTTCTCACTTGGGCGCTGGAGATGTTTGGGGCAGCATTCGTTTGGTATAGATATCTCTCCTTTTGGGGGGGAGAAGTTTGCACTGAACCTGTCAGCCAGTATGTTGGCAATGTCTGTAGGATCAGTAATCTTCACATCATTTTGAACTAGTTCTGAGCATATCTGGGAGTTTCCTCCTAGGTTTCTAACGTAGCTAAAGAAGGCCTTATGATTGTCTTTTGAGTCTTTAGCTATTTTTCTCTCGAAATTTGCTTTGGATGATTTTATGAGAGCTCTTAGTTTTTACTTATAGTGATCAAGGGTGTCTTACCTTTTAAGGATTTTGCTCTATCTTGTAGTAGCTTCCTCCTTTTATTGTAGAGTTTGTTTATGGCTGGGGTCCACCAGACTGGACGCTTGCCTTTGGTACTAAGAGTCTTTGTTTTGTTTGGGATTGCCTTATCCATGCAGTCCTGCAGGTGCTGGTAGAAGGTGTTTGTAAGTGATTCAGCGGCTTGAGTACTGTTTTCCTACTGCTCGGGGCCTTAAAGGAGACCACACTAGTCTTTAGAAGTGTGAAGTCGGCTTTGAGAAGTTCTTTACTGTGGTCTTTTTATTTCAGGTGGGGCTGGGATGAGGACCTCCAGCGAGATTAGTTTGTGATCTGATCTCACCAGTGAGGGGTATACTTCCGGTGTTGAACATTGTGCTCCCATGTTCGTGATGATGAGATCAAGTATGTTATCTCCTCTTGTGGGGATGGTGACTAGTTGTTCCATGGCATTTGAGTTTATGAATTCCAGGAACTTTTGGGCTAGGGTGTTTGGGCTTGAGTAGTGTTCCCAGTCTATATTAGGGTAATTGAAGTCACCTAGTATGATGGTGTTTGGTGATACATTTATCCCTCTAGTGTTTTCAGGAAGGCCATGTGAGGTTCCTGAGTTTGTGAGGGTGGCCTGTAACATGCTACAATTTGCAGAGCAGTCTTGCCTATGGTTAATTGCACCTGGATGGTCTCCGATGCATCGTGCGTTGCCACCAGTCTTGAGGTGTGGGTGTCCTTGATGAATATGGATACCTCCCCTCCTTTCTTAGTATTGTCCGGATTTTGGGGCCGGAATGCATGATATGAGGTAAAACCTGATAGCGCTGGGGTGCTCTCAGGAGCCTTGAACCAGGTTTCTGTCACAGCACAGACATCGATGTTCTCCATACTGAGAAGGGCCTTGAGTGCGTGCATTTTGAGATTGAGACTTCTGGCATTGAGCAGCATTACCCTTAGTTTTTTCTTTTTTGTGTTCTAGGGTGGTAGGTTTAGAATTTGAGCCTTGCCTAAAAAAGGCACTATGGGGGTGGCAAGAGCCTTTGCCAATATCCGGAATCCCAGGGGTGACAGGTGCAAGCCGTCCCTTGCGAAGCAGCGTGGCTTGTCCAGCATGTCATCCCAGGCAGACAGATACTGGATCCCCTTTGAATGACACCAGTGTTTAAGCCAATTGTTAAAGCTAATCATCTTATTTCTGTATTGTGGCATCACTCTTGGTGAAGGTAGGATACTGCTCAAGGTCAGGGTCATACCTGCCTGGGCTACATAATCAGAGAGCTCCTCAATGTCTCTTTTCATGTAGTCCAAGGAGGTACGTCTCAGGTCGTTTACACCAGCGTGGACAATGACTGAGTCATATTTGTACTTGCTGTTGAGAGACCTGAGTGCTTGCGTTATGTGGCGAATTCTAGCGCCCGACAGGCAGCTTACTGTGACCTTCTCCTTACTCAGTCTGGTGAGCGGGACGTCAGTGTGTCTGACTATGGAGTCACCAATGACTAGTGTGTCTGGCATTGTGTTTGGCCTTAAGGGCTGTGACTGTTTGACACTCTGACTGTGAGGTCTATGTGTTGCAGGTGTTGTGTTCTGAGGTGGTGGTTGTTTGGGTGTCTGCTTTGGTGGCCTCTGCTGTTTTGGTAGATTTTTGATCAGAGCCTCCGAGTATGTCTTTGTGTGTTTATGTGTATGATTTGAGGTTGTAATGGTGCTATGTGAGACTGGGTCTATAGTGTGTGTGGTAACCTTCTCCTCCTGACTGGTCTTGCCAGTCCTGTGTTGAGAGAGCTCAGCCTCCAGTTTGGCCGTATAGTTGCATCTCTCGCATGTATTTGTGTTTTGTGGGAGGAGGAGAGGGTTGTCTGTGTACATGAGGCAATTGTAACATTGCCTCAGTATTCCCAGGTTCACCAGCTGAGCAGGAGAGGACACTAGCAACTGATCCCTCGACATGCTAGAAGGATAGACAAAAATTTAAAAAAGATTCAGGGGGACGTGGGTGACCGAGAAATGGGGGGTTACCTTTTTGGGGTACTATCTATGATAAGAGTGCCGTATCAAGGTAATAAGTACTGTAGGAGCAAGTGCTAGGTTTAACAGATAGAGAATAGTCTACTTGGAGTCAAGTGGAGATGATCATTTTAGTTATAGGATACGCTGATTAGATCAGTAGTATAGTTCGAGGAAGGTAGTTTTAAGGGAAAATTTGAAGAGTGGACTTTAGGTAGCCCGAATAGTTTAAACCTGCCTAACCAGCGCTGCCCTAGTGTGCAACGGTAGCAGCTCTGCGCTAAATCGCGCTACAAAAGAACAAATGTGCCATTTAATATTTGTAACTGGAAACATGTTGAGATGGTTTGTTTTCTTTTATATAAATGTATGTTTGCTATGTCTTAAGTGATAATTCAACAAAGGTTTTATAAAAACAAGGAGGAAACAGGCAACCATCAAACATTCTCATTTTATTAAGTGGTGTGAAAACAATTTGTTCCTTTGCCAATGGAAATGGAATTTCACCAGAACAGCATTTAGCTTTTTTGGACCGGACTATTTCCTAAATTATAGGAAGGCACTTTTTCCAACTATAAGATATTTTGGCTTCCTAGCAGGACACTGGCATGTGTTGTAGCAGTAATGTTAATATAGTATAATCATGCTTAAGTATACTGCCATTCTATATGGGTATCCAAAAATCTAAATTCTTTTTACATGCTGTAGCAATGTCCCTTTTAAATGAAAAGGAAAATAAATGTATGCATTACTGATGCTGTTAGCCATGGGTATCATTAGTGTTATTGCTGCCGTTGAGCATTGCATGCATAGTGCCTATGTACTAAATTTATTAATCCTGCTTCGCATATTGCCAAGTATAAAACTTTTAGTTATGTACTCACCATAACTTCAGATGTTTGGGATCCATCTCGCCTACATTCTGACTGATGGGCTCGGAGCCGATCCCTCGGCTCCTACTCGGCACGCTTATGCTATAGAGCGAGGCCTCTAATTGGCTGAGCTATCTTTATCCCAGGACGCACCACCACTAATCCCCCAGATCTTGTTTGTCCGCATTCATGCACACATGCACAGCTTGTTTATATAACATTGTTAGATGTTTCAAGATGAAACAATAGGATTCGGACCTTCTGATATCCTCTGATCTCCAAGGAAGGGGGAAGGAGGGTGGGTTATTAGGAATGTAGGCGTGATGGATCCCAAACATCTGAAGTTATGGTGAGTACATAACTAAAAGATGTTATGTGATCCTATCTCGCCTACATTCTGACTGATGGGACAGCATCCCTAGCACCTAAATCCTGGGTGGCTCATTGGAAAACACTCCTGAGCACTGTGGAACCAAATGAAGCTCGTCCTCTAGATGCCACATCTAATTTGTAGTGAGAAATGAAGGTGTACGGGGAAGACCATGTAGCCGCAGCACAAATGTCACCAATAGCAAGCTTAGAATGAAATGCTACCGAAGTAGCCATAGCCCTTGTAGAATGAGCCTTGACAGAGGTGGAAAGCTCTTTGTTAGAATAAATATAAGCTTGAGTGATACAGTCCCTGATCCATTTGGCAATGGTGACCTTTGTGACCGCATTGCCCAATTTGTTTTCTGCAAAGGACACAAACAACTGATCTGTCTTCCTTGATTGTTTGGTCCTATCCAAATAAAAATGTAACTGCCTGTGGACATCTAGTGTGTGGAAAATGAATTCCGCTTTATTGGAGTGTTTTGGGAAAAAAACTGGGAGCTCTAATGACTGTTGCAAGCATAAAGTAGAACAGACTTTAGGAACAAAAGAAGGATTTGGTCTGAGGGAAACCCTGTCTGTATGAAAAGCCAAATACGGGGGTTTCACTGACAAAGCTTGAAGTTCTGAAACCCTTCTGGCTGAAGTAATTGCCACTAGAAAAGCTGTCTTCCATGATAGAAACTTTAGATCACAGGTAGCTGCCGGTTCAAAGGGGGAAGAAGTCAAGGCACGTAATACTATATCGAGATCCCATGGAGGTGCAGGATGAGAAATCTGAGGTCTTAATAGAGCAGCACCTTTCAAGAAGGTCTTACACAACCTGTTGCTCATTAAAGGTGGGTCTATGGATTCATGAAAATTAGAAATCGCTGCCAATTGTACTTTGATGGTAGAAACAGAAGAGCCTTGGTTGAAAAGAGAGGTCAGGAACTTGAGTATTTCTGCCACGGGAGTAGAAATGGGGTCCAGGCCCCGGAGTTGAGCCCAGATAGCAAACCTTTTCCATTTGCTAGAATACAGTTTCTTCGTAGCAGACTTGTGGGCTGAAGACAATATGTGTACTACATCTGGGTCTAGTGCATGTCTCCTGACTATGGTCGGAAGAGGAGGAGCCAGGCCGTCAATTTTAATGTGTGTAGGGACTGGTGTAGCAGTCCCGACTGATGAATCAGTAGGTCTGGGACCTGGTCCAGGAACCATGGACCTACCAGAGCATGTTTCCGAAGATAGGGAAACCAAACTTGATGAGGCCAGTAAGGAGCAATTAAGATCATCTTGCTCCCTAAGAAAGATGCCTTCTGAATTACCCTGGGTAGGAGAGGAACTGGAGGGAAGGCATAAAGCAGGCCGGTGGGCCAAGGATGGACTAACGCGTCCATAGGGCTCTTCCCGGGCCGGGTTAGGGAGAAAAATTCTTTGCACTTCGCATTCAGAGGAGTCGCGAAGAGGTCGCAGCATGGAACCCCCCATTCGCTGAAAATCTGTCTTGCAATAGTTATGTTCAGAGACCATTCGTGAGGAGAGAGGATGGTTCTGCTCAACCTGTCAGCTATGACATTGGATTTGCCCGGTATGTGAGTAGCCACTAGGAAGCGTTTGGTTGAAATTGCCCATTCCCAGACCCTCATCGCTTCTCTGCAAAGAGGATAGGATCTGGTCCCTCCCTGCTTGTTCAGGTACCAGACAACTGACATGTTGTCCGAGTGAACAGCAATTACGCCCTGAGGGAGGTAACAGTGAAGGGCTTGAAGGGACAGGAGTACTGCCCTCATTTCTAGGATGTTGATGTGGAGAGAGGTCTCTTCCGGATGCCATTTGCCCTGGACTGACCTGCCCAGGGAATGCCCCCCCCACCCCGTCTGGGAGGCGTCCGTGGTCAAAGTGGCCACCGGAGGAGGAAGAACAAAGGGTCGTCCCTGATCCAAATTGGAGGACACTAGCCACCAGCGAAGGTCCCGTCTGCAAGATTCTGTGATCCATATTAGATGATTGAGAGGAGTTCCTGAAAGGACCACTGAGTTGAAAGAAGCCATTGGAGGATTCTCATGTGTAACCTTGCCAAGGGAACTAGCAGAACTGTGGCAGACATCGATCCCAAAAGTTGCATGACCATTCTGGCTGGGGCTTTGGACCTGGGGAGTAAGGCTCGAACCTGATTTTGTATGATTTGAATTCTGTCTGCAGGTAGATAGACCCGCATCTGGTTTGAATCTATCTCTGCCCCTATGAACCTTATTCTTTGAGATGGTAACACAGACTTTGGCCAATTGAAGGTGATTCGAGGAATTGCCTAGTGATGTTGTGGCTTGCAGGCTCCATAGAAGTAGATGCTTGGAGGTGGCAGTTAGAAGCCAGTTGTCTAGGTACGGAAACACCTGGAATCCTAGACTCCTCAAGTGAGCAGTCACCACTGCCAAGCATTTGGTGAACACCCTGGGGCTGTGGTGAGACCAAAGGGCAGCACGGAACTGAAAATGACTGCTTCCTAGGCTGAAGCAAGTGTCTCCTGGACGTTTGATGTATTTTGATATGGTAATACGCGTCCTTGAGGTCTATGGAGCACATCCAAACACCTTTCTCCAACAACGGAAGAATGGTTTGTAAAGTGACCATTCGGAACTTGGACTTCTTGACTGAACAGTTTAGGTTGCTTAGGTCCAAAATGGGCCTCAAGTCCCCGGTCTTTTTTGGCACTAAAAAAAATCTTGAGTAAGTCCCTAATCCGATCTGGTCTGCGGGGGCCGGTTGGATGGCTCCTTTTTGCAGCAGTTTTGATATTTCTATGGCTGCGGTATCCCGTTGACTGGGTGGCGGGTCCGGGATTCTTTTGGACTGAGGGGGGGGACAACAGAATGGGATGGAGTAACCTCCGGCGATAATTCGAAGCACCCATCGGTCCTGAGTGATCCCTTCCCAGGCCTTTAGGTGCTTCGAAAAACGACCCCCGACTGGCTCCGGAGCAGCACAGTCGGGCAATCCCTCAGGGACTATAAAAAGTTGAAGAGCCATGAAAGGACTCGCGGTCTCCAGTGTTGCGGGGGCCTCTGCCGCCTCTGGGACGGCGTCTTCCTGATGAATTTCCCCCTCCTCTGCCTCTGGAGGGGGAACCTTCCTGCTGAGAGGGGTAAGACTTCTGCGATCTCCGGAACCACATCTTCCCTCCTCTTTTAGCCTTGGGATAAGGCCGAAAGGGAGTGGAAAATCGTGCCCCTACGGCAGTCAGAGTCTTACCCTCCTGTTCACAGCGGGTAAGTGTGTCTTTCACCTTGGGCCCAAACAGGGAGGACCCATCAAAGGGGGCATCGGCGAATGAAGACTTGAAGGCCTCCGCGAAATGACACAGGTGGAGCCAGGCTTGTCTCCGTAGAGCAATGCCTGTACCCACCGCTCTACTCACCCCTTCGGCCGCATACGAGATGAGCCTCATGGACGAGTTCAAAATGGATGACATTGTAGCCAGCTGAGATCCAACCATCTGGGCCAGTTCCTCAGGCAGGTTACCTGAGAGGGTATCAGACAACTCCTTAATCAGATCCCTCTGGAATCTCGTAAAGTGCGTTAAGTAGTTCAGAGACCTCAAAGTAAAGGCCGCTGAACTTAGTGCGCTTGCATCAATCCATGCTCCTAGACTCCTTATTAGGAGGATGGACGGACGTAGAAGCCTCTGCTACATCCTGCTGTGTAGCAGATGCCACCACCATAGCATCCACAGCCACACCTTTTGTGAGGAACTCTCTATCTGGGGGTGCAGAAAGAAATTTGTTTGGACGAGCGGGCACCGGTTCCACAGAGTCCAGGTGTTCCCACGCCCTTCGACAGATCAAATCCAAGAGCTCGTCGAAGGGCGGAGACACCCAGGAGGCGGAGGGCTGAGCCCCGAAGGCCTTCAGGAACACTGACTCATCAGCAGAGGGAGGTTTGGACTGCCAGCCGCCTCGTTGTTTTAGGGCTTCTAGGATGTCTGCAAAGGAGACATCATCCGAGGACAACTTAGGGGACCCCTCTGCATCATCGAGATTGGTGTCAGATGTCAAAGACTTGTCAGGGGAGTCAACGTGCTTCCTCTTGCACGTTTTCTTCCTGGGAGGTTCTTCTGAAGAGGCTTCGGAAGGACCTCCAGGAGGGGGAGAAACCCCAGCAGGGGTAACTTGAGGCCCAGGGGCTCTGCTGTCAGCTGACAGGGAACTGCCAACGACCCAGTCTCCAAATGTAGGGAAGGAGCTGGGGAAACTGTGGAGGTAGCCAAAGAAGATTTGGCTAGAGCACTCCTCATAGCCCTGAAGGCGGGACCACCAGAATCCTGGGAAGGACCCCCCTCCGTGGCCATGACAGTGGATGGTACTCCCGCCGCCGACGCACCAAGAGGGAGACTTGGGACCAAAGGAATCAATCCTGAAGCCTCCCCCCCAGGGCCGAAGGAGGAAGTCCGTGCACTGAACTCCGACCCAGGAGCCGGAGTTGGAGCAAGGGTCGGGCCTGACCCTAACACCTCCACTGGTTCCACCAACACCTGCTCCAATGGTGCCGAAGCTGTTGGAGGAGGAAGTACTGTAAGGGAGTGGACCATCGACTCCGAAGCCAAATGGGCTGGAGCCGAAACCATCTTTTGGAACACCGGAGACTGGAAGAGTCGAAGGAGTACCCTGTCGATGTCCGAATCATACATCCTAGAAGATCTCGAGGATACCGATCGGGCCCGAACCGATTTCTCCATCGGCTCCGAAGGGCTCAGGGACCGGCTCCGAAAGGACTCCACAATTATCGGCTCCAAGGAAACTCTCAAGGAAAATTCCCTCGGCGCCGATAAGGACTTCGGCTCCGAGGGGGAAGTGTCTGAGCCGATGACCCTTATCGGCTCCAATATCAGTGGAGCCGATGAGGGTGACCCGCCTCTCGATGCTCCAAACCTCGGCTCCGAAACCAGAGGAGTCGAGGTAGGAGGCATCGAGGCAGACCGTTCCGACCTCGGCTCCGAAGTCCGTGGACCCGATGGAGAAGTCTGCTTACCTTTTTTAGCTGTCGGTTCCGACTGAATGGTCGGAGCTGGCGCTTTCCTCTTCTTAGAAGGAGACAGAGAGGAAGATAAAGCCTCTTCGAAAGAAGGCTTGATTAATCCTTTAAGGATTAATTTGTTTTTCCTCTCCTGGAGGACTCGGGAGGAAAACGCATGGCATACACTGCAGGATTCCTGGAGATGTTTGGCGCCAAGACAATAGACGCACGAGGAGTGGTCGTCTGTTATGGACATTTTAAACCCACACCTCATGCACTTTTTAAACCCGAAAGGTTTATGTTCCTTAGACATAGTTTTAACAGGAAAAACAGAAACAACTGTAACTTTAAACAGTTGTTAGGACACAGGTACAATAAGTATGCCCATACACAGAAATATAAACTGAAAGCAAAAAACTTTTTTTTTTTTTTTTTTTTTTTTTTTTACACAGCAAAGAGAAAGGGAAGAAAACAAGGAGGGTCAAGACCCTCTAACTGAAACGGGTACTTGACCCACACACAACCACTAAGCAGTTAGTACAGAGGAAGGCCCCTCTAACTAAAACGGAACCTTCTCTGACAGGAAAAATAAAGCAAATTTCAATAGAACAACAAGAGACACACTCGTACACAAAAAATAGCTGTTAAAACAGCTTTTGGGTTGAAAAGAGAGAACTACTGACAGGAAAAGATACTATTAATATAGTACTTAGCCCAGCCAATGTTGAGACCACGTCCAAGCTCTGTAAGCAGCAAACGAGATCTGGGGATTAGTGGTGGTGCATCCTGGGATAAAGATAGCTCAGCCAATTAGAGGCCTCGCTCTATAGCATAAGCGTGCCGAGTCGGAGCCGAGGGATCGGCTCCGAGCCCATCAGTCAGAATGTAGGCGAGATAGGATCACATAACATCTTGCTGTTTCCTGGCATACCATGTAATAGCATGCAACAAAAATACAGAAAATAGATTCCATTTAAAAGGTGCTTCAACAAAAGGCATGAGATTTATGGTTTGTTTTCCTATCAAAGAGGCTTCTGGAATGTTAAGGAACAAACTAGCAATATGAGCCTGAAACCCATCTGCTAAAAATCTGCCTAAAATCTAAACTGAGTATCCTTGTCTTCTGACCAAAAAAAGAATACCTTGAATCACAAGTCCGAAAATACCAAACCAATAGACGTAACTAAGAAACAAGTAAGAGAGCCACAAGAAAAAAAAACACTTTAATCACAAGTAAAACTTCTGCATTAAATGCTACTCCAGGCAGAAATTCATTAAAAAGAAAAACACATCTTTATACACTTGATAATAAAAATCAATTCATTCAATTAAATAATTAAAACAATTGATAAAATGCAATTAAGCAATTTTAAAGGGACAGTCATCTTACTTTACTATGTAGTTCCTTAAGAACAGGTTTTAAACTAAATGCCTCATTTAACCCTGGAGGGTGTTGTGCCCTAAAGCGCAAATCTACTTGCTTTCTTCTTTCTCAGTTATATTGTGTACATCACCCCCTCTAATATAATCAGGTACTATGTATAGGATCATAAATTAAAAAATATGTGCATCATCCATACAGTGTACAATGTATGTTTATATAAAGCATTGCTATCTATTCGAAAAATAATGTACTGTGGTATAAAAAAAAAAAACAGCCAAGGCAAAGCTGGACGTAGTCAACTGCAGACAGAAAGTACAGTTTTGTACCTACCATAAATGTAGATGTTCGAGGATCCACATTGCTGCAGTCCTAACACTTGGGTAGTCCGCTGTCCCAGTCGGCCCGAATACCAAAGTATATGGCTGACGTCGGTCAAGGCGCATTAGTCTGACGTCAGGACGTCAGGGTACAAATGCGCATGACCGACGTCATATCCTCAGTCTTTTCTTGCCCCAGATGTCAGAAGACCCTAAAAAGATAAGGCCAAAACCAAAAAACACCAAACACTCCTGCACCAAATATATGTACAATATATACAAAATTACAAGAGTATAACCTCACCCACACAACCACCCCTAAACACAGAGGGAAGGAGGGAGGGTAAATTGGACTGCAGCAATGTGGATCCTCGAACATCTACATTTATGGTAGGTACAAAACTGTACTATGTTCTTCATTCCACATTGCTGCAGTCCTAACACTTGGGTAGAATCCCAAAGCAGAGGTAAGGGAGGCTGGCAAATCATAAAGAAGCAGGAGCTGTCAACATGCCTTGCAAAATAGCTGTGGCAAAACCAGCCCTAGATTTAGAGTAGAGAGGAAGGTGGTAATGCTTAGAGAAAGTATGCACTGAACTCCAAGTAGCTGCCTCCAAAATATCCTTAGTTGCCACCCCCCTTAGAAATGCTGTTGAAGTGGCAGTAGCCCTAGTGGAATGAGGCCTAATCCCAGCCGGAATCTCCTTGCCATGATGGGAATAACAAAATGCAATGCAAAACCCAATCCACTTAGAAATAGTTTGTTTTGACACAGGCTTGCCCTGAGAACTCAAAGCAAAAGAAACAAACAACTGCTGAGACTGCCTAAAATCCTTAGTCCTGCTTAAATAATAACGCAACTGCCTGTGTACATCTAAAGTGTGCAAAATCTTTTCCCCTTATTTTGGGGATCTGCATAGAAAGTAGGCAAATGAATAGTTTGGTTTAAAGCCACACTAGAAACCACCTTAGGCATAAAGGAAGGATTAGTACGTAATGATACCCTATCCTTATGGAAAATCAAAAAGGCTCAACCGCCATAAGGGCCTGCAATTCAGAAACCCTTCTTGCAGAAGTAATGGCCAACCAAAAAGCAGTCTTCCATGACAAGTATTTCAATTCAGCAGTAGCCGCAGGCTCAAAAGGTTGTAGAGTAAGTTTCTCCAACACAAAATTGAGATCCCAAGCAGGAGTAGGAGCTCTACGTGGGGGTCTTATATTCTTTGCCCCTCTAAGAAATTGCTTGAACAAAGGATGAGAAAATGGTGGGTCACAATCATAGTGAGCTGAAATTGCTGCAGCATGAATCTTAATGGAAGAGAAAGACAAACCTTTGTCCAACAACTCAGTAAGATATTGAAGAGCCACACTCAAATTAGGCTCAGAAATCTCCAAATTCTTTGCTGCACTCCAAAATAAAAATCTCTTCCATTTTTCTGCGTACACTTTCCTTGTACTAGGTCTTGTGGCTTCCATAATCACATTTAAAACTTGTTGAGGAAGTTGAGACCTGCTGTGTTTCAAAACAGAATATGCCAGGCTGTTAGATGAAGAGAGTGAAGCTTGACATTGAGTAGATGTCCGTCCCTCTGAGACAACAGGTGCGGAATCAAAGGTAAAGGCCATGGAGGCTTCCTTACCAGACTCCTCAGTAATGGGTACCAGTGTTGCCGAGGCCAATCTGGAGCTATTAAAATCATCCTTGGCTTGTCTTGTCTGACCTTTAGGAGCACCTTTGGGAGAAGAGGCAGAGGTGGAAAGGCATACACATGAAGATTTTTCCAACTGAAAGAAAGAGCATCCACTTTCCAAGCTGTGTGATGAAACCTTTTGTGCAAAACTTTGGCAGCTGGTGGTTTAGTGGAGAAGCGAACAGATCTATGTCTGGAGTTCCCCATGACACTGTCAATTTCAAATACATGAACATCCAGTTTCCACTCGTGGGGATCCATGATTTGTCTGCTTAACACATCTGCTAAGGAGTTCTGTGCTCCTGGCAGAAACCTTGCCTGAAGAGTTAGTTGCAAGCTGAGCGCAGTCTCCCATAAAATCATTGCTTGCCTGCATAACGGGTAAGAATGTGTTCCCCTTGTTTGTTGATGTACCACATGACAGTTGTGTTGTCTGTTAGAATCAACACCTGCCCTGGAAGAAGTAACTCCTTGAAAGCCATTAATGCAAACTGGACTGCTAACATCTCCTTCATGTTGATATGTAGATGCTGCAGTCTGGCAGGCCACTTGTCTTGTATCCACTTTCCATTCAGATGAGCTCCCCAAGCTATGTCTGAGGCATCTGTCGTTAGAATCTGACTCGCCTCTGGCCGGGTCACAGAGAGTCCCTTGTTTAGGTGACATTCCTGAGCCCACAAAAATTCCTTTTGAATGCAAGGTATTATTTGAATGACAGTGTCCAAATCCTGGCAGTGCTGTGTCCATACATTTTGAGATACCATTGCAGCTTCCTCATATGCAGTTTGGCATTGGGAAGCACCAGAATACAAGATGCCATGAACCCTAAGGCTTGAAGGACTGTCCTTGCAGTCAGCCCGACTGAAGAGATAGTTGATGGAAGTAAATGGAAAGATTCTTTTGTTTGTCCGGGGTTAAAAGGCCATCTGTTGCTGTATTCAGTCTCACACCCAGAAAGCACATGTCTTGAGAGGGTACTAGACTGGACTTTATTTCGTTCACAGAATACCCTAGGCATCTTAGCACTGCTATCACATATTCCAAATGCTGTAAAAGGTCTTCCTTTTCTTGAGCCAGAATCAGGCAGTCGTCCAAGTAAGGATAGATTTGTATTCCTTTTAGCCTGAAGTAAGCTATCACTGGAGCCAGAACCTTTGTGAATACTCTGGTCGCAGTAGGTATGCCAAGGGGCAATGCAGAGAACTGATAATGGGAATTCCCAGCTCTTAAAACGCAGATACTTCCTGCAACTTAGTCTGATAGGCACATGAAGGTAAGCCTCCTTGAGATCTAAAGTTACCATCCAGTGATCTTTGCCCAGCAGAGGTAAAAGCTGTTGTAACGTCAACATTTTGAACTTGGGAATGTCCAGATAAGTGTTGAGGATAGATAAATCCAAAATTGGTCTCCACGTGTTCCCCTTCTTTGGTACTAGGAACAGGCGAGAATAAAATCCTAGGCCCCTTTCTGGCACAGGAACCGCCTGAATGGCCCCTATTTGGAGTAACAGAGAAATTTGCTTGTGAGCCTCTTTTCTTTGTAGAGGAGGAATGTCTGGCATGCCTTTGAAAGGAGGCAAGGTATGGAAATAAAACCTGTAACCGTGGTGAATGATATCCAATACCCATCTGTCTTGGGTAATTAAATTCCAATTTTCTTTGAAAAGAGCCAGCCTTCCTCCCAAAGGTGCTGCCAGGCGAAAGTACTGGCAGCTGAAAAGGCAGGTCATTCGGTCTGTTTCTGAAAGGACTGACCCCTGCCCTCACCAGAAGACTGAGCAGGTGAACTCCTGTTCTAAGCCTAAAAGAACCTTGAGCTCTGCCCCTACCACGTCTAGACCTACCCCTAGACTGGGAATCATAAGCAGGATATGTCCATCCCTTAGTAGGCCAATTTCTACTAAACTTAGGAGGCTGAACCTGCAAAAAATCTTTAACAGTCTGCATAGACTTAGCCTTGTCCTCCATTTTCTTTAAAACTGCTTCCACAGGCGAACCAAACAACACGTCAGACTGTAACGGAGCATCCAAAATCCTTGTCTTAACATGCTCAGCTAAATTCTGATCCCTCAGCCAGGCGTGCCTACTTAGAACAGAACCAGTGGCAGCCACCCTCGAAGAGGCCTGCACAGCATCAAAACCACATTGCAAGGAATGCTTACCCACCTGTTCAGATACATGAACTAAATCCTGCAACTCTTTACACTCAATACCTTCCGCCAGAGCATCCACCTTAGACTTCAATTGTGAAAGGAGATAATTTTGATATTTTAACATGTGAAACTGGCAATTCAACGCCCTCATGGCTAAAGTGGAAGAAGTATACACTTTCTTTCCCCATCTATCCAAAGCCCTTGCCTCTTTATCAGGAGGAACAGGATTTTTAACAACAGAAGCCTTAACACCTTTAGGCCCCTGAGAAACAGTTTCCGGTCTGCCCTAGGACTCTTAAAAGATACTTATGAGCTTCAGGCACCCTATAATACCTATCTGGTTTAACTGGGGCAGGAGGCAAAGAATCAGGGTTCAGGGAAGCCTCTGCAAAACATCTTCCACCACATCCAGAACAGGAGGTATAGCTAAAGGCCTATGCTGGGGTAAAACAAAATTCCCTAAGCCTCTTCCTGGAATCAGAGAAATCTTGACCTTCCCATTTAAAATGCTCCCTCATGGAATGAAGAGTCTCTGAAAAGAAAAATCCTCAGGAGGAGAAGCAAGGAGTAGAATCATCCACATCAGAATCAGAATAAGGAGGATACTCCTGCAAGTCTTCAGCGAAGACTCTGAAGCCTCGAACACTGCTCAAAACTCTCAAGCTCAGGTTCCACCCTAGGCCTCTTATCAGGAGGGGGCATAGAACCTCTAATCATAGTAATCAAATCTTCTGCCATTTTAAGCATATGTTTCTTAGGCAAAGATCCTGAAGAACTAGGAGAGAACCCCACTGAAGTTAAACCTGGCCTGCCTCACAAAGAAGCCTTGGAAACAGAAGGGGAGGGCCTAACCACCTTAGGAAGAGAGGGGAGAACAGCCACCTGAGAAGCCCCTTCAGCCTGGCCTACCTCCTGAGAGGACACATCCTGTAACAGTAAAGTCTCTCCCTGAGACTCCAAAGAAACTTCTGGCAGAACCTCCGGCTCCACTGAGCCTTCTAAAGAACCGACGTCCGGGACTGACGGTTCTTCCAACCTAGGCTTTGCTGCTTTGTCCTTGCGCTTTTTGACGAAGGGCGCCGGAGCATCCGACGGCATTTTATAATTACAACGCTTCCCAAAACTAACCTGGCACAGTCTAACCTTCTCTTTATAGTGCGTTTGTTAAATCTAGCACAAGAGCGACATCCAACAACGTCGTGCTCAGGCCCTAAACAAGGTATACACAAGGTATGGTAATCCCTATGAGGTATCTGTTTCCCACAAGAAATACAGTTATTCACTTTTTCTGACATCCGGTTAAATACTGAGGCAAGAAAAACCAAAATATTCCCCAACGGGTACTTAGCCAACTTTGATTCGGTCTGAAACTCCGACTTCAGAAAATTTCAGAACGCCAACCTGCACTCGCAAAACTGCTTCTGCATCGGACCATGCGGCAAAAAAGACTGAGGATATGACGTCGGTCATGCGCATTTGTACCCTGACGTCCTGACGTCAGACTAATGCGCCTTGACCGACGTCAGCCATATACTTTGGTATTCGGGCCGACTGGGACAGCGGACTACCCAAGTGTTAGGACTGCAGCAATGTGGAATGAAGAACATCAAGGAAAATGCTAAAACCCTCTCTGTCCTGGAAAGATACAAACTGCAGTGGAACTGAACTCAGTCACTCATTTTTGAGTTAGACATTCGGTTCAGTCAAACTTTAGAGCAGTCAGCCTGAGACATTTAGTCTGGCAGAGTCAGACTTTCAGTCAGGTTAGAGAGTACAAACTTTCAGGTATTCATCTTGCTCCAGTCATACTTACCTGCTTTTTGCAGACAGTCACTGAAAGGGGCCTGCTGTAGGATCGACATAGCTTCTGGAAAACCATGGACATAATATTGCATCTTGCCAATTCTGAGACTGGCAAATGTAATACAGTAGATCCAGTCAAAGCAGATCTTTTCTCAGTGAGAGAAAGTGGAGTATGCCAGACAGATGCATTTAACTAGGACTCTCTGCAACTGAACCGGACTTTAGCCTACAAGATTAGTCAGAGTTCAAGTACCAGGAAATACCACCCATTTTGCGGATCTCCCTAAAGACAGAGTGGACAGAGAATGCAGAAATATTTCACAGTGCCCATCAAGGAAAGTCTGGCCTCTTAACTACAAGTAATTTGATGTTTTTTCTGACTTTTAAGCTATACAGCAAGTTGTTATTTAATTGATGCCAAATTGAAATTAAGTTAACAATTTATTTATGGCTAAATTCTATTTTTATACAAAACTCAACATGGTGCATGTTATCTGTTTCAACTTTGGCTTGATTACAACACAGTACAATAGGATTTGGAAAGGGGGACAAATAAGTGTTGCGCCAGCTTATTCTCATCTGCAGACAAATGCAATGCTTATAATATAAAGGATTATATTCCAGCCTAATTGTTCTGTCAGTACTGTCATCTCAGAATAAGGACTCGGTTATGTTATTTCATCTGTCTAGAAGGGTTTTTTCCTTGTTACTGAATAAAATGAGTTAGCTGCTAACTATAATGCTGCTGCTGTGATGTTAACATCTGGATTCTAAGTTCTCTACCCACACTGAATTACTTTACTGACCACCTATGGATTATCTAATTTGGCAGCCAAGAACTAGAGTCTATTTATGTTTTATGTCAAAATCATGCCTACCAGCAAACTCAGCTAATGGGGTTTCAACCTCAGAAGCCATATCAATTATAAGCAGTGTTTCAACTCTCTTCTTATTCTTTAAACAAATATTAGGTGTATTTGAAAGCATCAGTACAAAAAGAAATAAAAGTCACAAGCTCTCTCATCCCATAGCAGTAACCACTTCACTGGTTGAATGATTTCCAACACTGGTGTCATCTAGGATTCATCCTTACTCTCTTGGAACAAACCCTTTAAGAACCTCAGCTACTACCTCATCAGTATCATCTGGCAATGGATACAGAACCTCAGCTACAACCTCATCAGTACCGTCTGCTACTACCTCATCAGTATCATCTGGGAATGGATACAGAACCTCAGCTACTACCTCATCAGTATCATCTGGCAATGGACACAGAACCTCAGTTACTACCTCATCAGTATCATCTGGCAATGGACACAGAACCTCAGTTACTACCTCATCAATACCATCTGCTACTACCTCATCAGTATCATCTGGCAATAGGTACGGAACCTCAGCTACTACCTCATCAGTATCATCTGGCAATGGATACAGAACCTCTGCTATTACCTCATCAGTATTGTCTGGCAATGGACACAGAATATAGAAGTACAACAGACCAAAGATTTAGAACTGGAATCCAACTTTACTACATAAAAAATGAGTTGAGCGAATTCATCCTAAAACCTTATTGGGACTTCTTCATAACTAACAAATTTCAAAGACACATTCTTTATATAAAAATTACATTACAAACACAAATTACCAGCAAATGTCCAAAGATCATCCACAAACAGAAATCAATGAAGCAAAAAATCCAGATGACCACCACGGCTTAAATAAGTTTATTTAGGCAAGCGCTTTCTCAAGTCTTCAAAAAATTAATAAAATGCCTAAGCTTTTTATAATCAAAGCACCATCAATTAACATAAATTAAAATTAATTCATCAATTAAAATACATCAAAACATTATCTGGTATACATTCATTTAAAATAACGAGCTTCTAGCTCGGGTTTAATGCAGACATAATTATTTAATCCAGGGTATGTGTGCTTGCAACTTTAATATCCACTTTAGCTCAATTCGTTCAGTTAAATTATTGAAATTACCCCCTCTCTTATCATTACTAATAATTTGTAAGACTCTAAACCTAAACTTGTGCAAAGGGAATTCCATAATATGCTTGGCTAGAGCATTCAGTTTATTTTTATTTATCATCAGTTAACAATTCACTTACTTCGGTACATGAGGAGGATATAAAAGTCAGACCCATGTTCAATACAGATTTTTCAGCTTCAGTTAAATTATAGTCCGACAAATTAAATACAAGTTCATTCACTGTTTCTGTCTCCTGTTCGGAGTTATTCTTTTCCTTTTTCTTCTTCCTCGGCCCATTGAACACTGCTGTTGTCTCTGTTTATTCTGCTTTACTGGTAATTGTAAAAATAAAACTGTTTTTCAAGCTATTAAGAATGAAACCTTTGCAGATAGTAAGGCAGTTAAACCTACAAATGCAGCGCCTTCATTGAATTTAATTACAAAAAAGGATATTAAGCGCAGCAACAATGTATGGTTTATTACTAAATATGCTAGTGATACCAGCAAAGTCTGTGACATAATTAAGAATAACTGGCATTTTCTGATAACTGACAAGGAAACAGAAAATATTATAGGGAGAGTGCCTAGTGCATATTAAAAACAAGAGTCACCTGAAACTATTACTATGTAACGATCAGCAAAAACAAAAAAAACACTGTGCCCTCGTTGAAGTTTGGAATGTATCCTTGTAATAAGTGTAAAATGTGTCAATATGTTTCTAATGCACAGGAGTTTAAACACCCAGTTTTACCCTTCACCTTCCAGCCAAGATTTTATGCTACTTGCAAAACTCTAATTTCTAATCTAGTTGAACAAATTGAGCTAAAGTGGATATTAAAGTTGCAAGCACACATATACACTGGATTAAATAATTATGTCTGCATTAAACCTGAGCTAGAAGCTCGTTCTTTTAAATGAATGTATACTAGATAATGTTTTGATGTATTTTAATTGATGAATTAATTTTAATTGATGTGTTTAGTTGATGTTAATTGATGGTGCTTTGATTATAAAAAGCTTAGGGATTTTATTAATTTTATTATACCATGACCCCCCATTAATATTCCAAAATGTGCACGCTGATAGGCCAGCGTGCACGTTGTAAATCGACTTATACTAATGGAAAAAGGTCCGGTTGCCCGGACTTTTTCCATTAGTATAAGTCTCATTTAAAACACTGTCTCGCTATGTTAAAAGAGTTTAACATAGCGACACAGGTTTAAAAAAAGCAACGGAGATCTCCGTTGCTTTTAAAGCTGTCTTGCTATGTTAAACTCCTTTAACATAGCGACACATGTAAAAGCAACGGAGATCTTGCGTTCTCCGTTGCTTTTTTTTAAACCTGTCTCGCTATGTTAAATGGGTTTAACATAGAGAGACAGGTTTAAAAAAAAAGCAACGGAGAAAGCAAAATCTCCATTGCTTTTTACTGTTTCGCTATGTTAAATGGGTTTAACATAGCGAGACAGCTTTAAAATAAGCCACAGCTTTGATGTACTGCGTAGGCATGCGCAGTACATCAGAACTGCCGCGGATACCAGACAGCTGCGGAAGGGCAGCAAAGAGGCATTATACAATGCCATTATTTAAGAAAAGTAATTATTTCTTTTCTTAAATAATGTCATAGTATAATAGCAATAATCCACTTCTGGGTGTGGGTAATGCGGGATTTACCCACGGTTGTCTTTGTTTGGTCCCAAACCATGCCAACCGTGGGTAAATCCCACATTACCCACACCCAGGCGTGGGTTATTGCTATATTGAAGACTTGAGAAAGCGTAGGTTATTCTACATGAAAGCGCTTGTCTAAATAAACTTGTTTAAACTGTGGTGGACATCTGGATTTTTTTGCTTCATAAAAATTACAATGAAGTCACCTGACATAACTAACAAATGACCTTTCCTTAATCATTAAGTATTCAGTTAACTTATTTTATATAAAACCTTCTAAAAACAAAACAATGAAATAAAATAAATGCAGTAAATGAAAATCCTTCATAATTTTTCAATTTCAAAATACAGTTTATACTAACATTTTCATTTAATCCAAGGGTCAAAGTAGCATTTATCTACAATTGCCATTTAAGTTTACATAATTCCAAATGTTCAGGTACAATCCTTCCATATGGGTCGAACATAACTTGCTCAATCACTAAAAACCCAAAGCTATGCTCCCCATATGTCCAAACATGCCTATATAAGGCATTTGTTTACCCTTTTTGAGATCCATTAAGTGTCCATATATCCTCTCTCTTATTCTCCTGGAGGTTTTCCCCAATATAAAATGTGGAGCATTTTTAACATTTTGCTAAATATACATTTTTGGACTGACAATTGTAATGTCCATTAATAAATATATTGGTGTTTGCTAACTTATAATTCTCACTTGTGGTAAGTGAATATAGGCACTGATTGCAAATAACACTTTTAAAATTGCCTATTTTCCTACTTGTCAAACTATTTTCTAGATTTTTACACAAACCATTCCTTTCTAAAATATCCTTAAAAGACTGATCTTTCTTAAAAAATGAATATGTGTCTATTACCTAATTTGTCTGTTGAGGTCTTATCAGAAGTTAACAAATTCCAATTTTTGTTTACCAGTTTTCAAACTGCGGTACTGCCTTTGCTATAAGTTATTATAATGGACAGACTTCTGTCCTCCTTTTCAGCCCCACAAGTATGTACCACCCCATTATTTTGTTTTTCTAAAATAGGTTGAAATATTCCTTCTTGCCTCTTATTCATCACCTCATATTTAACATTTTCTAACAAATTGTAGGGATAACCTGTTTTTTTTGAATAAGTTCTGTATCCATTGCCAGATCAACCTTCTGAATAAATTCCTCTTCCAGAGTCACCATCCTGGCTGCCCTCACTGTCCTTTCACTACAGATGTCTTTTGATAGGAATGACAAATCTCCTGTTTATTGTATCCATCCTCAGTTCTACATCAAGATAAGAAATGTTGTCACTAATCTGGTGTGCTCAGGAAATCCACTGTCTCATTAATGTATTACAGGAATTCCTCTAGTACACCCACTGAATCTGGCCACACTAAAATGCTTCATCCAGGTATCTCGTATAATATTTGATACTTTTATTGTTTATACTATTAAACACATACTCAGTTTCCCAGAATGACATCACATAATTTACAAAAGTGGAGGCACATGCTGCCCCCATTGCCACCGTTGCTGTTTGTTTGCAAAATTGCCCCTCAAAATAAATAAAATTGTTTTTAAGAACCATCTCCATAAGGGCCACCATAGTATTGATACAGTCTTGGTCAAACGTTTTAGCTTTATAAAGTTGTTTCTCCAACCACTATAACCTTTTCTCTTGGGGTATAACAGAGAACAAGTTGCACATATCAATAGTTAAAAATCACGTTATCATCAAACTCAGTATTGTTAAGATGGGATAAAAATTGCATCAGATCCTTACAAATACAACTATAAGCAACCAGGCCACTTTTTAAATGAAAATCTAAAAATGTAGCAATAAAAACTATTTTTGACCTTTTACCATCAACTATGGGTCTAAACAGGGGGCAATTTAAACTTTTGTGGATTTTAGGGATGCAGAAATACATTAACTGGATGTTCATTTTTCATAAAGCCTCATTCATCAACATTAGTCTGGCCTTGCTACAACATATCTTTTAACATTGAATCCACCTTTCTAAAAGCAATGTTAACTTCAATATGTGAGATTTCCTGATAGGCACCATCCATAAGTAAAGCACTCGTGCAATTAGAATAATCAATTTTATCCATGATGACAATTCCATTACCCTTATTGGGTTTATTATATGTATGCCCTTGTCTTTAGCAATATAAAATAACAAATGTCTTTCATTGCATGTCAGATGATCTGAAATAACATTGGTGGGACTTTGTAAAACCTCCCTAATGTCTAACTCAAAGCTTTTTCAAAAAGGTTAACTATACTTTGCATGGGAGGATTGAATACACTCAGTCTTTTAAGTCTATGGTAATAGACTGAATCAATTATATTACTGACATGCCACAATGATAAATTTAATTTGCAAGTATACAGTCTCAAATCAATTAAAACTTCAGCTACATTCCCCCTTCTTGCTGGTACAAAGCTAAAGCCTTTGGCCAACACATCCACATGTGTTGTGGAAATATTTTTACTAAAATAATTATAAACTTTAAAGTCCCCCACTTTGTTAATTATGGTGGGGGTAAATGAATCGCATCTAAATTAAAATACCAAAACCTCACTTACGTGAATACCTAAATTTGACACACAAATAGCGAACTGCGAAAACACCGAATGTCCTGAAGTGAGAAATTCGAAATATCAAATTGCCATAGTTGGCCAACCCCACCGCCCGATACGTATTACATACCCAAACAAAATAAATAATCCACATTTCCCCATATCTACACTTCACCCATATATTCCATATCCTAATCAAACATTCACTACACACAAATGTATCTAACTATAAACAAACACCACCCAACTATGGGAAAAGTATAATTTACGTATACATTCAGCTACACAACTATATTACTATACATACACTTAACATAACCCTACTTCTAATCCTAAAGTAAAGGTTGCATGTATTACTATGTATGCAATTACCTTAACCTGCACCCTAACCCTAAGGTCCGTAACTATTGCACATTCATGTTAGGGTGCTATATTGGATAAGGGCCAACTATGACAAGCCGATATTTTGAATTTCGCGCTTCAGGACGTTTGGTGTTTTCACGGTTCGCTATTTATGTGTCAACGTTTAGGTATTCACGTAAGTGAAGTTTCGCTATTTTAATAAAGACCCAATGAATCAGTCTCCACTCCATTGTTAAAAAACCTATATCATCAATTGAACCATCAACTATAAAGTCATCTTCACTTTTGTTACCATTTGAATCATCGTAGTTAATTAATAACTTTTCCGTTGGTGGTAAATAGTGCTGTGATTCTTTGGAGAGGCTCCCTGTGTTGTATAATCATTGCAGGAAGTGTTCTCCTTGTGAATATTGTTCCAGTTGTTCTGATACTGGAAAGTTTTGTTGTTTTTTTATCCTTTTTGACCACCTCTGACAGTTGACTAAAGGGGTTCTGCATGCTGGAGGTTTTCAGCTCTCAGTGATGATGTCACTTCCTCTTCTAATATAACTTTGCCAGGATTGGAGGGATCAGAATGGTTACCCAAGTGAGCACATGGTTTTGGATACACCCTCCCTCTGGCATAGTCTTCAGAATCTTTTTTAAGGTTGTTCAAAATTTGGAAAAAAATGCTACTGCAAACTTTGTCATTTCCTGAAAAAATATTTTCATAGTCATGTAATGCTCAAACACCAAATTATTGCAAATAAAGGAAATTTGTTCATCAAGGACACATGTTAAATTGTCAATCTTTTGGTTATTATATTTAACCATGAGTTTTAACAATTTCAAGCCAGTGTTATCAAAGATACAATGTCACAAACCTTCGGGGTTACAGCATGCTCCATTAGGGTATTTCTGTAGTCTCAAGCCCTTAGGAACTTCCTGCAATTCTATATTCCTTTGTAAACAGCTGTTCTCTAATTGCAGTTTTTTTATATACCAGTAATGTTTTTTTTTTTCAAATTCCTTTAGTTTATCAGCCAAGGAAGATGAATTACCCACAGGGTAATTTATAGCAGCATTGTCCTTATCAAAGTAAAATCTGTTCATTTTCCAACCTGTGAAATGTTCATTACTAGACAGCACAGTTGCTGAAGTTTGACTTCCAGCCCTAGTAGCTTGAGTAAGAGGGAGCCCAAAGCTGCCATAAATATATGTCTCATGATGTAAAGAACCCACTGCAGCTTTTAATTGTGTAGAATATGAAGTAAGTTGTTGGCTTACTTTGTTGCAGCAGCAATGCCAGGTTACCAGTAGATGTAGAGTTTTCCAGACTAAATCCTTCATAGTAGTCATCACCACCAGCACAAACAGACATGGTAACCAACTGAAAAACTAAAATATCAAACAAAATGTAGAAGTACAACAGACCAAAGGTGTAGAACTGGACTCCAACGTTATTACATAAAATATAAACTGAGTTGAGCACTTTTGTCCAAGAACCTTATAGGGACTTGTTTGGAACTAACAAATTTCACATTCTTTATATAAAAATTACATTAAAGTCACCTGACATAACCAACCAATGACCTTTCTTTAATCATTAAGTATTCAGTTAACTTATTTTTATATAAAACCTTCTAAAATCATAAAAATGCAATAAAGTAATGCTACCTTATCAGTATCATCTGGCAATGAACACAGGACCTCAGCTACTACCTCATCAGTTTCATCTGGCAATGGAAACAGAACCTCAGTGACTACCTCATCAGTATCATCTGGCAATGGACACAAAACCCTCAGTGACTACCTCATCAGTCTCATCTGGCAATGGACACATAACCTCAGTGACTACCTCATCAGTATCATCTGGCAATGGACACAGAACCTCAGTGACTACCTCATCAGTCTCATCTGGCAATGGACACAGAACCTCAATGACTACCTCATCAGTCTCATCTGGCAATGGACACAAAATCTCAGTGACTACCTCATCAGTCGCATCTGGCAATGGACACATAACCTCAGTGACTACCTCATCAGTATCACCTGGCAATGGACACAGAACCTCAGTGACTACATCATCATTCTCATCTGGCAACCTCAGTGACTACCTCATCAGTCTCATCTGGCAATGGACACAGAACCTCAGCTACTACCTCATCAGTCTCATCTGGCAATGGACACAGAACCTCAGTGACTACCTCATCAGTCTCATCTGGCAATGGACACAGAACCTCAGTGACTACCTCATCAGTCTCATCTGGCAATGGACACAAAACCTCAGTGACTACCTCATCAGTATCATCTTCATGGACACAGAACCTCAGCTACTACCTCATCAGTATCCTCTGGCAATGGACACAGAACCTCAGTGACTACCTCATCAGTCTCATCTGGCAATGGACACAGAACCTCAGTGACTACCTCATCAGTCTCATCTGGCAATGGACACAGAACATCAGTGACTACCTCATCAGTCTCATCTGGCAAACTCAGTGACTACCTCATCAGTCTCATCTGGCAATGGACACAGAACCTCAGTGACTACCTCATCAGTCTCATCTGGCAATGGACACAGAACCTCAGTGACTACCTCATCAGTCTCATCTGGCAATGGACACATAACCTCAGTGACTATCTCATCAGTCTCATCTGGCAATGGACACATAGCCTCAGTGACTACCTCATCAGTCTCATCTGGCAATGGACACAGAACCTCAGTGACTACCTCATCAGTCTCATCTGGCAATGGACACATAACCTCAGTGACTACCTCATCAGTCTCATCTGGCAATGGACACAGAACCTCAGTCACTACCTCATCAGTATCATCTGGCAATGGACAAAGAACACCAGCTACTACCTCATCAGTCTCATCTGGCAATGGACACAAAACCTCAGTGACTACCTCATCAGTCTCATCTGGCAATGGACACAGAACCTCAGCTACTACCTCATCAGTATCATCTGGCAATGGACACGGAACTTCAGTGAGTACCTCATCAGTCTCATCTGGCAATGGACACAGAACCTCAGTGACTACCTCATCAGTCTCATCTGGCAATGGACACAGAACCTCAGTGACTACCTCATCAGTCTCATCTGGCAATGGATACAGAACCTCAGCTACTACCTCATCAGTATCGTCTGACAATGGACACAGAACCTCAGGGACTACCTCATCGGTCTCATCTGGCAATGGATACAGAACCTCAGCTATTACCTCATCAGTCTAATCTGGCAATGGACACAGAACCTCAGTGACTACCTCATCAGTATCATCTGGCAAAGGATACAGAACCTCAGTGACTACCTCATCAGTCTCATCTGGCAATGGATAAAGAACCTCAGCTACTACCTCATCAGTATCTACTGGCAATGGACACAGAACCTCAGTGACTACCTCATCAGTATCATCTGGTAATGGACACAGAACCTCAGCTACTACCTCATCAGGCTCATCTGGCAATAGATACAGAACCTCAGTGACTACCTCATCAGTATCATCTGGCAATGGACACAGAACCTCAGCTACTACCTCATCAGTCTCATCTGGCAATGGACACAGAACCTCAGTGACTGCCTCATCAGTCTCATCTGGCAATGGACACAGAACCTCAGCTACTACCTCATCAGTCTCAGCTGGCAATGGACACAGAACCTCAGCTACTACCTCATCAGTCTCATCTGGCAATGGACACAAAACCTCAGTGACTACCTCATCAGTATCATCTGGCAATGGACACAGACCCTCAGTGACTACCTCATCAGTCTCATCTGGCAATGGACACAGAACCTCAGTGACTACCTCATCAGTCTCATCTGGCAATGGACACAGAACCTCAGTGACTACCTCATCAGTCTCATCTGGCAATGGACACAGAACCTCAGTGACTACCTCATCAGTCTCATCTGGCAATGGACACAGAACCTCAGTGACTACCTCATCAGTCTCATCTGGCAATGGACACATAACCTCCGTGACTACTTCATCAGTCTCATCTGGCAATGGACACAGCACCTCAGCTACTACCTCATCAGTCTCATCTGGCAATGGACACAAAACCTGAGTGACTACCTCATCAGTCTCATCTGGCAATGGACACAGAACCTCAGCTACTACCTAATCAGTATCATCTTCATGGACACAAAACCTCAGTGACTACCTCATCAGTACTCTCTGGCAATGGAAACAGAACCTCAGCTACTACCTCATCAGTGTCATCTTCATGGACACAGAACCTCAGCTACTACCTCATCAGTATCCTCTGGCAATGGACACAGAACCTCAGTGACTACCTCATCAGTCTCATCTGGCAATGGACACAGAACCTCAGTGACTACCTCATCAGTCTCATCTGGCAATGGACACAGAACCTCAGTGACTACCTCATCAGTCTCATCTGGCAATGGACACAGAACCTCAGTGACTACCTCATCAGTCTCATCTGGCAACCTCAGTGACTACCTCATCAGTCTCATCTGGCAATGGACACAGAACCTCAGTGACTACCTCATCAGTCTCATCTGGCAATGGACACATAACCTCAGTGACTACCTCATCAGTCTCATCTGGCAATGGACACATAACCTCAGTGACTACCTCATCAGTATCATCTGGCAATGGACACAGAACCTCAGCTACTACCTCATCAGTCTCATCTGGCAATGGACACAAAACCTCAGTGACTACCTCATCAGTCTCATCTGGCAATGGACACAGAACCTCAGCTACTACCTCATCAGTCTCATCTGGCAATGGACACAGAACCTCAGTGACTACCTCATCAGTTTCATCTGGCAATGGATACAGAACCTCAGCTACTACCTCATCAGTCTCATCAGGCAATGGATACAGAACCTCAGCTACTACCTCATCAGGCTCATCTGGCAATAGATACAGAACCTCAGTGACTACCTCATCAGTATCATCTGGCAATGGACACAGAACCTCAGCTACTTCCTCATCAGTCTCATCTGGCAATGGACACAGAACCTCAGTGACTACCTCATCAGTCTCATCTGGCAATGGACACAGAACCTCAGCTACTACCTCATCAGTCTCAGCTGGCAATGGACACAGAACCTCAGCTACTACCTCATCAGTCTCATCTGGCAATGGACACAAAACCTCAGTGACTACCTCATCAGTATCATCTGGCAATGGACACAGACCCTCAGTGACTACCTCATCAGTCTCATCTGGCAATGGACACAGAACCTCAGTGACTACCTCATCAGTCTCATCTGGCAATGGACACAGAACGTCAGTGACTACCTCATCAGTCTCATCTGGCAATGGACACAGAACCTCAGTGACTACCTCATCAGTCTCATCTGGCGATGGACACAGAACCTCAGTGACTACCTCATCAGTCTCATCTGGCAATGGACACATAACCTCCGTGACTACCTCATCAGTCTCATCTGGCAATGGACACATAATCTCAGTGACTACCTCATCAGTCTCATCTGGCAATGGACACAGAACCTCAGTGACTACCTCATCAGTCTCACCTGGCAATGGACACATAACCTCAGTGACTACTTCATCAGTCTCATCTGGCAATGGACACAGCACCTCAGCTACTACCTCATCAGTCTCATCTGGCAATGGACACAAAACCTCAGTGACTACCTCATCAGTCTCATCTGGCAATGGACACAGAACCTCAGCTACTACCTAATCAGTATCATCTTCATGGACACAAAACCTCAGTGACTACCTCATCAGTACTCTCTGGCAATGGAAACAGAACCTCAGCTACTACCTCATCAGTGTCATATTCATGGACACAGAACCTCAGCTACTACCTCATCAGTATCCTCTGGCAATGGACACAGAACCTCAGTGACTACCTCATCAGTCTCATCTGGCAATGGACACAGAACCTCAGTGACTACCTCATCAGTCTCATCTGGCAATGGACACAGAACCTCAGTGACTACCTCATCAGTCTCATCTGGCAATGGACACAGAACCTCAGTGACTACCTCATCAGTCTCATCTGGCAATGGACACAGAACCTCAGTGACTACCTCATCAGTCTCATCTGGCAATGGACACAGAACCTCAGTGACTACCTCATCAGTCTCATCTGGCAACCTCAGTGACTACCTCATCAGTCTCATCTGGCAATGGACACAGAACCTCAGTGACTACCTCATCAGTCTCATCTGGCAATGGACACATAACCTCAGTGACTACCTCATCAGTCTCATCTGGCAATGGACACATAACCTCAGTGACTACCTCATCAGTCTCATCTGGCAATGGACACAGAACCTCAGTGACTACCTCATCAGTCTCATCTGGCAATGGACACATAACCTCAGTGACTACCTCATCAGTCTCATCTGGCAATGGACACAGAACCTCAGCTACTACCTCATCAGTATCATCTGGCAATGGACACAGAACCTCAGTGACTACCTCATCAGTATCATCTGGCAATGGACACAGAACCTCAGCTACTACCTCATCAGTCTCATCTGGCAATGGACACAAAACCTCAGTGACTACCTCATCAGTCTCATCTGGCAATGGACACAGAACCTCAGCTACTACCTCATCAGTCTCATCTGGCAATGGACACAGAACCTCAGTGACTACCTCATCAGTTTCATCTGGCAATGGATACAGAACCTCAGCTACTACCTCATCAGTCTCATCAGGCAATGGACACAGACCCTCAGTGACTACCTCATCAGTTTCTTCTTGCAATGGATACAGAACCTCAGCTACTACCTCATCAGTATCATCTGGCAATGGACACAGAACCTCAGTGACTACCTCATCAGTCTCATCTGGCAATGGATACAGAACCTCAGCTATTACCTCATCAGTCTAATCTGGCAATGGACACAGAACCTCAGTGACTACCTCATCAGTATCATCTGGCAAAGGATACAGAACCTCAGTGACTACCTCATCAGTATCATCTGGCAATGGATACAGAACCTCAGTGACTACCTCATCAGTATCATCTGGCAATGGATACAGAACCTCAGTGACTTCCTCATAAGTATCATCTGGCAATGGACACAGAACCTCAGTGACTACCTCATCAGCTCATCTGGCAATGGATACAGAACCTCAGTGACTACCTCATCAGTCTCATCTGGCAATGGACACAGAACCTCAGCTACTACCTCATCAGTATCATCTGGCAATGGACACAGAACCTCAGTGACTACCTCATCAGTATCATCTGGCAATGGACACAGAACCTCAGTGACTACCTCATCAGTATCATCTGGCAATGGATACAGAACCTCAGTGACTACCTCATCAGTACTGTCTGGCAATGGATACAGAACCTCAGTGACTACCTCATCAGTACCGTCTGGCAATGGATACAGAACCTCAGTGACTACCTCATGAGTATCATCTGGCAATGGACACAGAACCTCAGTGACTACCTCATCAGTATCATCTGGCAATTGACACAGAACCTCAGTGACTATCTCATCAGTATCATCTGGCAATTGATAAAGAACCTCAGTGACTACCTCATCAGTACCGTCTGGCAATGGATACAGAACCTCAGTGACTACCTCATCAGTACCGTCTGGCAATGGATACAGAACCTCAGTGACTACCTCATCAGTACCGTCTGGCAATGGATACAGAACCTCAGTGACTACCTCATCAGTACTGTCTGGCAATGGATACAGAACCTCAGTGACTACCTCATCATTACCGTCTGACAATGGATACAGAACCTCAGTGACTACCTCATCAGTCTCATCTGGCAATGGACACAGAACCTCAGCTACTACCTCATCAGTATCATCTGGCAATGGACACAGAACCTCAGTGACTACCTCATCAGTATCATCTGGCAATGGACACAGAACCTCAGTGACTACCTCATCAGTATCATCTGGCAATTGATAAAGAACCTCAGTGACTACCTCATCAGTACCATCTGGCAATGGACACAGAACCTCAGTGACTTCCTCATCAGTATCATCTGGCAATGGATACAGAACCTCAGTGACTACCTCATCAGTACCATCTGGCAATGGATACAGAACCTCAGTGACTACCTCATCAGTATCTTTTGGCAATGGATACAGAACCTCAGTGACTACCTCATCAGTACCATCTGGCAATGGACACAGAACCTCAGTGACTACCTCATCAGTACCGTCTGGCAATGGACACCGAACCTCAGTGACTACCTCATCAGTCTCATCTGGCAATGGATACACTTCTTGCTGCAGTCTAGAACAGATAAAATATTGCGTTGAATATTATACAGTAGTTGAGGCTTAGATTTTATTTTTTGTCAGTTTTGGCTTTTAAGGGAGGATGGTTCACTATCACCTGCATGATGGGATCCCTAGGCCTGCCCCCCCCCCCCACACTTAGTTTAAAGATGTGCCATTGAAAGATAAGTCCTTCTAGAAGAAATAGAGTCACAAGATGTTATAAAGTATACTTACAGTGGATTGACAGGGAAAATAAATGGGTCATGGTTGCATGGTAAGGCACGTAGGGTTTATATGATATGGATAGGTAGGTAGTGGTAGGAGGAACTACAGGAAAATATAAAATGAGAAACAGAAGGGATGGAGTGTGTATTCTACACATAAGAATTATCTAGAGAAGAGTTTGTACCCATATCGGAGTACACCCTTGGAATGAAAAATGGGTGGAGAAGTGTAGTGTCATACATTTAAGTTGATGGAGGGTGGGAACAGGGGTTCATATATAGTCTGAGCCAAAGTGTCACTACCAAGTTACATATTCTGACTGACAAAACCTTTTTAATGCATACCGAAGAGCTAGTCTCGAATGCAAATATAAATATTTATTAATGAAGAGAGAAGTCCTCAGAAGATTGTGTCTTCATAGTGGTAGTTTGACTACACAGAAAAGGAATTATTATTGTAGCCTGATGAGAGCCCATTGTTTCTAATATTGCAATACTAGGTGATACACCCACAATGCAGCTGTCATGATCAAAGAGTCAGTAAGTCCTCTAAAACTTAGATAGTAGACCCTATGATTAGTGCAGTTCTTCTGACAACCATTTCTGTAATCTAACTTCCCAAGTTCATTAGTAGCTCAGACTTAATTTTCAGGATTCTAAACTGTGTTTACCTAGCATGGGATCCTTCTATTAAATTGGCTATAGATGTACTGAATCTTTGATCAGCAGTATCCCTCTGGTTTGTATAAATGGACTGCTTGTACATTGACTTCTCATTGTATGGAGTTGTAACTTGGCTTTTTATTAGCAGAGCTGTGTAACTATGACTGCAATAAGCACTTCCATACAAGTTTGAACAACGTCATTGCCTCATATGCAAAATATTAAGCAGTTTGTTGGACCTTTTGGTTTTCTGCCCATTTTCTTCTTATCATTTTCAAATGTAGCCCACTACACAGACAAAACAAAGATTACATCGAGCATACCATTCAGTTTGTCCATACCACTGGTCAACTGAGAAAATCAGAATGCACGCAGCTGTCCAAAAAAAAAGCACATTCATTTAGATTGAAGCCAATATTTATCCACCTAGGTTCTCTGTAGTAGTTATAAGAAGTACATGTTCTATTGTGTACTCTTCCATTTATTTTTGCTTTTTTTCAGGAATAATAAAATTCAGAAATTTTGTTTGAATTATTAGGGATTAATTTTTGCTATTAACAAATCATATTACTTTTTTCATGGAGAAGGCAGCCTATGTTACATTCATGAGTATTTCTTATAGGTTAAATATTACCTTGGCTGGGAATGGTGAATATTCTGGGTACTTTAATTTTTTTAATTAACTTTTCCTATTTCTCTTTTATGCATGTATTCATTGCAGTGACTGTAAAAGTGGAGGGCATATTTTAAGCCTTTGCATTATCTGCCAGTGAAACGTAATTGTAATTTTTTTATGTAATTTTTGCAGTATTTCACAGTTGCAACACTTACAATGTCTGTTTTGTTTTTTCATGGTATGGACATATTTCAATAAATGAATATGGTATATTGCATTAGTTGCACCCCTCCTGTTTATTTAACCATGCTATTTATGAAAATTGAGAATGGCTGCAATGAGAGACTACATTGTTTATTACTCCTAGGTATCGGGAGTATAGTTTTGATAAATAGGTATGCCATAGCATATCTTGTGTTCTGTTAGGTAGTTCTGAACCACTTAAGAAAACATTTGCTGCTGCACACTACCTTGGGCAGCCTCTGTGTTCCAGAAGGTTATTCTCTAGAAGGTTGTATGTCTGAAGAAATCCAAACAAAATTGCTGCTCCATTATGATTTGTTTAGTAGTGATATTGGTAATGAGTTTTATGGGGGCTGAAGCTGCGATATGTGTAATTATAATACTGGCAGCTTGTGGTCCAAACATCATCAGAGATACACTGTTTAAGGTCTAGGTGAAAAATACTTTCTAAGATCTTTGATAGTGGGCTCATTATGTTTATAGGATTACAGTTTTCCTTTTTTTTGCCAGTCATCACCTTTGAAAAGTCAAATGATTTTGCCTGGCTTATGTCTTTGGAACAACTCTTGCTTTTAAGCTGGTGTTAATGGTGATAGTTACTCGTTTGGCTATATATGTGACAGCTGTCCTTAAGAACATTGTGGGAAGGCTCTCTATTGAATATGACCTGTGATTCTTGTCTCTGATCCGATATTGTTGGACTAATACAGGTATTATTATCTGGAAAAAAAGAACTTGAAGATTTATAGACAAGTAGCTGGAAAATGTTTTGTGAGTTCATACAATATAGTATACGAGTTGAGAAATATTTTATAAATTTACCTGCAGTATAACCAAAGAATGGAGACCACTTCAGCATTGTGTGTGTAACTGCTTTTTCCATGAATGCTACTTCTGTTCTCGACAGATGTTTTTTGGATTTTACCCTGAAAGCACAGGAAGGTGAAAACTTTTCAGACATCTGCAGCTGTTTAGGTCACCCATGGCTGTATGTATGTATGCCATAGGTAAGGTATAGGGGAGGCTCGTCTGTTTCATTTATCTCAGCTTCAGCTAAGACTAAAGGAATGCTTTTATCATCTATTTTGACTCTGATAACAGCAAGAGGATATCAATTCTTCCGTGACAAACATAGAAAGTCATGACTAATGCAATTTGCAAAAACTCTACCCATCCTGGAGTATGGGGGGGTTGAAAGTACCCATTTAGTGATGTTCTATAATCCTGTCTTGCTGATAAACCCTGTTGTTACTTTAAAGAGCTGGATAAATCCTAATGATATGAAATAATTACTTACTTCATTAGATGTCAACAGCTGCAAAGGTTTATCAAAGTCTCCTAGAGTTAGTAGTTTACCTTTTCCTTGTTCGCTGAACCAGACTACGGTGCCTGCAATCAATATGTGAGCATTGCATCTAACATTCAAAGTTTGGTAGTGCCTGTTTGTGCTGCGGCATGTGGGGTTTCCTAAAAAAGAACTTTCTGAGGCCACTCTATGGGAGTAATTGAGTTATTATCATGTTGTTGTTCTTGTAGACTGTATTCCTGGGGATGTTTTTAATTCAGGCTCATGTATAATAGGTTTCAGCCATGATTCAGATGTACCGGATGCAGTATGCGTGTGTTTGTGTGTGTGTATATATATATATATATATATATATATATATATATATATATATATATATATACATATATATATATATATATATATATATACATATGCATATATATATA
>NC_056749.1:368895738-368903238 GCF_019279795.1 Protopterus annectens
ATTGGAAGGTTGCTTACCAAAGACTTGCATAGTGAACATACTTAACTGGTGAAAACACGTTTAGAAAAATGTTCTTGCAATATGAAGCATGACCCCAAAAAATACTATTGAAAGAGATTATTGAAGTGGGTATTGAGAATGGCAAAATTGTGCTAAATTTTCAAATTATAAAGAAGTAGATAACCACATTTTAATGTAGAAGTGAAACCAATTAATTGCACAGCATTGTTTTATATTACCAGTGATTTGGGGAAAGCTGTGGAAATTCATCAAATGCAAGAAAGATTTGCTGGAATATACAATGTGTGTAAAACTGTAGTGCTTAATAACTGAAGCAGTAACTGATTTAAAAGTGTTGGAAAAACACTGTGAGCTCTAAAAAGGTTAGTTTTAAACTTTAAAACTGTTGTAGTGACTATATGAAAAACAAATCAAGCATGTTTTCAACCACAGTCAAATGAACGTGTATTTTAAATTGATGCTAAAATAATGTGTGAATGAGGCCAGAAGTTCAATGGTGGAGTATTTCTGGAACAATTAGTATGTATGAAACTAAATCCAGCAAGAAGATGCTATTTTCTTCATACTATGAAATATATTCTGCTTGGAATATTTTTTTTGCATGTAGAAATTTCTGTAATGAAAGTAAAGTAGGTTGTTTGACAGAAGAAACCCAAGTAATTGCAGACATCTGTAGTGAAAAATAAAGTTGAATGTTCAAGCAAATATTGATATTGTGGTTAGAGTGAATTGCTAAGCAGATGAAATAGTTCAGAGTGAGATATAGTGCAAAAAAGGAAAATATACTCCTACATGAACCAGATACTGTTTGCTTTAAATAAAGGGCAGTTAACAAATGCAAATGGCAAATTAGTACTAAAGGCTTCTGGAGAGAGAGAGAGAGAGAGAGAGAGTGAGAGTGAGAGAGAGAGAGTGTGTGAGAGAGAGAGTGAGAGTGAGAGTGAGAGTGAGAGAGAGATTGATGGATAGATAGATATACAGATAGAGACAGAGAGATGGGGATGCCCACAAAGGCTAGGAGTCGGCATGACAATAAGCTATTCAGGAGCTATTGCAAGAGTGGAAACACTGTTAGAAAAAGTGTCTTAGTTGAAAGTACTGCTTATATGGCCAGCTGTTTTTAACATTTGTGACTTGTCCTGTGCTAAAAGTACAAATCAATATTAATGCTTTCTGAAAAGGGGATATTTTTCCACAAAGGTAAGGACTGGGCATGGCATGAGAAAATTCAGAAGCTATTACTGTTTCAAGAGTGGGCACGGTGTTAGATTCTATCTGATTTTGAGGACAGGGGTTAAATCTGTGCTGCATATTTATCCAGATAAATCCCACCTTAGCTGGACAGTAATGTGGTTCATCACCACAGGACTGAGCTGAGTAGGTATCATGTGGTACAGTGTACCACAGCAACTGCTTGAGGATTAAGGAGTTAAAGTGTTAAGGCATGATAGGAAGTGTGCACACACATGCACAGATACACTGCAAGCATTAAAAATGTGACACCCCTTTCCAAAACTAACGAAGGGCCAGAAACAGGAAGGAATGACATTGCATGAATACAGGTTTAAACAATGGAAAAAAAATATTATTCCTGTATAATTTGGTATAAAAATATAAAGTTTAATAAATGTGCCGGTTATTATGAAGCAATTATTAATACAAAAAACTCCACCTAATGGTTATATGATGTATAACAATAAAAGTTTTAAAAAGTACAGTTTTGTACCTACCATAAATGTAGATGTTCGAGGATCCACATTGCTGCAGTCATAACCTGTGGGTAGTCCGCTGTCCTCGGTCGGCCCGAATACCAAAGAGCTAGGCTGGCGTCGGTCATTGTCGCCTAGAGCTGACGTCAGTACGTAGTAGTACTTAAGCGCATGACCGACGCCATATCCTCAGTCTTTCTTGCCCCAGATGTCAGAGGGCCTAAAAGTGAAGGCCAGAACTAAAGTAGTAAAAGCCCAACAACCACCAGTGTGGAAATAAAGAGCATCCCAAATAGAAACCCAGCAACCACAACTATAGAGGGGAAGGAGGGAGGGATAATTGGACTGCAGCAATGTGGATCCTCGAACATCTACATTTATGGTAGGTACAAAACTGTACTATGTTCTTCGTCTCACATTGCTGCAGTCATAACCTGTGGGTAGAATCCCAAAGCAAAGGAAAAGGGTAGCTGGCAAACTACAAAGCATTAGGAGCTGCTAACATGCCCTGTAAAACTGCAGTGGCAAACCCAGCCCTGGACTTGGAATAAAGAGGGAGATGGTAATGCTTAGTAAAAGTGTGTACTGAACTCCAAGTAGCTGCCTCCAAAATATCCTTAGTAGCTACACTCCTTAGAAAAGCAGTAGAAGTGGCAGTAGCCCTAGTAGAATGAGGTTTGATCCCAGCAGGAACATCCTTCCCATGATGAGAATAACAAAAAGCAATACAATGACCAATCCACTTTGAAATAGTCTGCTTTGAAACAGCTTTCCCTTGTGAACTCAAAGCAAAAGAAACAAATAACTGTTGAGTCTGTCTGAACTCCTTAGTTCTGCTCAAATAGTAACGTAACTGCCTGTGGATATCCAAAGAATGCAAGACTTTTTCCCCTTTATTTTGGGGATCAGCATAAAAAGTAGGCAAATGAATAGACTGGTTCAAGGCCACATTAGAAACCACTTTAGGCATAAAAGTAGGGTTAGTTCGCAAAGAAACTCTATCCTTATGAAATATCAAAAAGGGTTCAACTGCCATGAGTGCCTGCAATTCAGATACCCTCCTAGCAGAAGTAATGGCCAACAAAAAAGCAGTCTTCCAAGACAAAAACTTCAGTTCAGACATAGCTGCAGGTTCAAAAGGAGTTTCTCCAAAACAAAATTGAGATCCCAGGAAGGAGTAGGAGCTCTACGTGGGGGTCTTATATTCTTTGCCCCTCTAAGAAATTGTTTGAACAAAGGATGAGAAAATAAAGGAGGGTCACAATCATAGTGAGCAGAAATGGCTGCAGAATGAACCTTCACAGAAGAGAATGACAAACCCTTGTCCAGCAATTCAGCAAGATACTGTAGTGCAAAACTCAAATTAGGCACTGAAACATCAAAACCCTTTGCAGTGCTCCAAAAGAAAAATCTCTTCCATTTATCAGCATAAACTTTTCTAGTGCTAGGCCGCCTGGCTTCCAAAATGACATTCAAAACCTGTTGAGGAAGCTGAGACCCCACCGGCTCCATCACAGAATACGCCAGGCTGTCAGATGGAGGGACTGCACCTGAACACTGAGAAAATGATTGTTTGACTGGGACAACAAATGAGGAACCTGTGGCAGAAGCCAAGGAGGCTCCTGGATTAAACTCCTCAGCAGAGGATACCAATGCTGACGTGGCCAATCTGGTGCTATTAGAATCATGCAAGGCTTGTCCTGCCTGACTTTCAAGAGTACCTTGGGGAGAAGAGGCAGAGGAGGAAAAGCATAAACTTGAAGGTTGTTCCAACTGAAAGATAGAACATCCACTTTCCAAGCATCTGGGTGGAACATCTTTGTGCAAAATTTTGGAAGTTGAAAATTCAGTGGAGAAGTGAACAGATCTATGTCTGGAGTTCCCCAAGCCACAGTCAATTGTTTGAAAACCTGAGGATCCAGTTTCCACTCGTGGGGATCCACAATTTGCCTGCTCAATATATCTGCTAGGGCGTTCTGAGCTCCTGGCAGAAACCGTGCTTGAAGATTGATTCGAAAACTCAGAGCAGTCTCCCACAAAATCATTGCTTGCCTGCAAAGAAGGTAGGAATGGGTTTCCCCCTGCTTGTTGATGTACCACATGACTGTTGTGTTGTCTGTTTGAATCAACACCTGTCCCGGCTGAAGCAGGTCCTTGAAGGCCATCAAAGCAAATTGAACTGCTAACATCTCCTTCATGTTGATATGCAAATGTAGTAGTTTGGGAGGCCACATGTCTTGTATCCATTTCCCATTGAAGTGTGCTCCCCAAGCCAAGTCCGAGGCATCCGTCGTTAGGATCTGACTCGCCTCTGGTCGGGTCACAGAGAGTCCCTTGTTTAGGTGACATTCCTGAGCCCACCACAAGAATTCCTTCTGGATGCAAGGTATAATCCGAATGACAGTGTCCAAACCGTGGCAGTGTTGAGTCCACACACTTTTGAGATACCATTGTAGCTTCCTCATATGCAGTTTGGCATTGGGAAGTACTAGAATGCAAGATGCCATGAACCCCAAGGCTTGAAGGACTGTCCTTGCAGTCAGCCTGGACATTACTGATAACTGCTGGAAGTAAAGATGAAGAGTTCGTTTGTCCGGGGTCAGAAATGCCATCTGAGAAGCTGTATTCAGTCTCACACCCAGAAAGCACATGTCCTGAGAGGGTACTAGACTGGACTTTATTTCGTTCACAGAATACCCTAGGCACCTTAAAACTGCCATTACATACTGAAGATGTTGTAGTAATATGTCTTTGTTTTGAGCAAGAATCAGGCAATCGTCCAGATAAGGGTAAATTTGTATTCCTCTCTGTCTGAAGAAAGCAATCACAGGAGCCAGAACTTTTGTGAATACCCTGGGCAGTAGATAAACCAAAGGGCAATGCAGAGAACTGATAATGCGAAGTACCAGCCCGAAATCTCAGGAATCTCCTGCAACTGGGCCTGATAGGGATGTGAAGATAGGCCTCTTTGAGATCCTGGGTTACCATCCAGTGATCTTTGCCTAGCATAGGCAGAAGTTGTTGTAATGTTAACATCTTGAACTTTGGAATTTCTAGGTAGGTATTGAGAATGGACAAATCCAGAATTGGCCTCCAAGTGTTTCCTTTCTTTGGCACTAGGAATAGACGGGAATAAAATCCGAGGCCTACTTCTGACGGAGGGACCACCTGAATTGCCTCCATCTGCAAAAGCAGAGAAATTTGCTCCTGAGCCTCCAGCCTTTGCTGAGGAGGCACATCCGGCATGCCTTTGAAAGGAGGAAAATTGTGAAAATAAAACTTGTAACCTTGATTTATTATATCCAACACCCATTGGTCCTGGGTGACCAAATTCCAGTTTTGTTTGAAAAGTCCCAACTTTCCTCCTAGAGGAGCTGCCAGTAAAGAAGGATCTGGCAGCGGAAGATACAGGTCATTGGGTCTGCTTACGAAAGGGCTGACCCCTACCCTCACCAGAAGACTGTGCAGGAGAGCTCCAAGTCCTAGGTCTGAAAGAACCCTGAGCGTGAGCCCTGCCTCTACCACGCCTAGACCTGCCCTTAGACTGATAATCCGAAGGATAAGACCATCCTCTAGCAGGCCAATTCCTACTAAACTTAGGGGCTGCACCTGCATAAAATCCTTGACCGCCTGCATAGACTTAGCCTTATCTTCCATCTTTTCAAAACTGATTCCACAGGAGGGCCAAAAGTACTTCAGATTGAAGAGGAGCATCCAAAATCCGAGCCTTAACATGCTCTGACAAATTCTGATCCTTAAGCCAGGCATGTCTACGAATAACTGAACCTGTAGCAGCCACCCTGGATGAAGCCTGAAGAGCATCAAAACCACACTGCAAAGAATGTTTGCCAACTTGATCTGATGCATGAACCAACTCCTGGAGCTCCTTACACTCTATACCCTCAGATAAAGCATCCACCTTAGATTTCAATTGGCCTAACAAAAAAGTCTGATACTTCAGCATATGAAATTGGCAATTCAAAGCCCTCATAGCTAACGTAGAGGAGGTGTACACTTTTTTCCCCCACCTATCTAACGCTCTAGAATCCTTATCCAAAGGAACTGGATTCTTAGCCACAGCAGCCCTAACACCCTTCGGACCTTGAATAATAGTTTCCGGATCAGCTCTAGGACTCCTGTACAAATACTTATGTGCTTCTGGAACTCTGTAATACCTGTCTGGCTTAACAGGAACCGGAGGCAAAGAATCAGGATTAAGGGAAGATTCAGAAAAAACATCCTGAACAACATCTAAGACAGGAGGAATAGCCAAGGGCCTATGTTGTGGCAGAAAAAAAATTCCCTAAGCCTTTTCCGAGAATCTGAAAAATCTTGACCTTCCCACTTGAAATGTTCCCTCATGGAATGTAAAGTCTCAGAAAAAGAAAAATCCTCTGGAGGAGAAGCAGACGGACAGGAGTCCTCTGCATCCAAATCTGAATAGGAAGGGAAATCCTGAATTTCTTCAGCTGAGGATTCAGAGTAGTCAGAGGAATGATCCATTCCCTCTAAATCTGCCTCCACCCTAGGCCTCTTCTCTGGGGGGGGGCATAGAACCCCTGATCAAAGTAATCAAGTCCTCTGCCATTTTCAACATATGCTTTTTAGGAACAGGGGCTGGAGAGCTAGATCTATGACCAGGGCCAACAAGACAAGGTTTGGCCTTAGCATGTACTTTAGCCACTGAAGTAGAAGGTCTAATAACCTTTTGTAAAGCTGGAACTACAGACACCTGAGAAGCACCCTCAGCCTGGCCTAACTCCTGAGAGGCCAACTCCTGTAAAAGTAAAGGTTCCCCCTGGGATTCAGCCGAACCCTCGGCAGGATCCACAGGTTCAACCGGAGGCTCCGTAGAACCGGCGTCCGCAACGGACGACTCCTCCGGTTTAGACCTTAAAGATTTATCCTTACGCTTTTTAGCGGTAGCGGGCATTGGAGGATCCGACGGCATGTTATAGTTACACCGTTTACCAAAAACAAGCCTGGCACAGTCTAATCTTCGTTTAATGGTGCGCTTATTAAATCTAGCACAAAAGCGACACCCGACCACGTCGTGCTCAGGCCCCAAGCAAGGAATACAGAAAGAATGATAATCCCTATGAGGTATCTGTTTCCCACAAGAAATACAATTATTAACTTTTTCTGACATCCGGATAACTGAGGCAAGAAAAGACAAAAATTTCCCCAACGGGGTACTTAGCCCAACTTGGTCTTCGGTCTGAAACTCGGTAAATGAAAATTTCAGAACGCCGAACGGCACTTGCAAACGCTGCTTCTGCTTCGGACCACGTGGCAAGAAAGACTGACGATATGGCGTCTGTCATGCGCTTAAGTACTACTATGTACTGACGTCAGCTCTAGGCGACAATGACCGATGCCAGCCTAGCTCTTTGGTATTCGGGCCGACCGAGGACAGCGGACTACCCACAGGTTATGACTGCAGCAATGTGAGACGAAGAACATCAGTATGAACATGAGTAAAAATGCATATAGAAAACTTATTACTTGTATTATTCTGTATACAATTTCATTAATAAAATTATAAGTTCATAGAGTGAAACAAATATATCTGAATACACCACTTGTAAAATAGATATAAAACAATCTAAATGTGTTTTACTATTGATACAAATTTATTTTACTTGTTTTATATTTCACATTTGTCACAATATTTGCCAAGTGTGTGCATTGATATGAGCATTTTGATTTGAACATGCGACTGTGATTTGTTTAGGCAAGTATTTAATACTGTCTTTTAATTTGGATTGCT